>NC_139665.1:5934120-5954120 GCF_951799395.1 Argentina silus
TGATTGGGCCCGCTGGTTGGACTCCCTTTAGGGTGGACAGGAAGAGCCACTGGTGCACCCTTTCCTCAGGCCAGCAGGGAGACCGGTGGAGGTGGAGGTGGGGGGTTGGGGGTGGGGGGGTGGGCGGTTGAGGGGGGAGAAGGGTGGTACCCTAACCTGACAGAGTTGGAGGGGGGGTGAGGTGAGTGGAGAGGGGGGAGTGGGGGTGGGGGTTGAGGGGTGGAGGGTGGTACCCTACCCTGACAGAGTTGGAGGGGAGGGTTGAGGGGAGTGGAGAGGGGGGAGTGGGGGTGGGGGTTGAGGGGTGGAGGGTGGTACCCTACCCTGACAGAGTTGGAGGGGGGGGTTGAGGGGAGTGGAGGGTGGTGGTGGGGGTGGGGGTGGGGGTGGGGGTTGAGGTGGGTGAAGGGTGGTACCCTACCCTGATAGAGTTGGAGGGGGGGTGGGGGGTTGAGGGGAGTGGAGGGTGGGGGTGGGGGTTGAGGTGGGTGAAGGGTGGTACCCTACCCTGACAGAGTTGGAGGGGGGGTGGGGGGTTGAGGGGAGTGGAGGGTGGGAGGGGAGGTTGAGGGGTGGAGGGTGGTATCCTACCCTGACAGAGTTGAGGCAGTCCAGTTCCAGTTTGTCCACAGTCTCCGATGGCAGCAGAGGGCCGAGCTGGGAGCGGTTGAAAGGTGTGGTCATGCTGACTGTCCCAAGGACGTCCCTACAGCAGGATCACAACACAGAGTCAGTTGCGTATATTCACACAATATCTTCACATTACAAACACGAGACCTGGCCAAGAAAAACTCCAGGCCCTAATGGAGCCATCTAGCCAATGCATCATCCCTTGAAATTTAAATACTGATATTTGCTTCCTAAATTCTGTTAATTTAGCATCATATCATGTATCATAAACCTATACTGCGTGTTGCATTAGTTAACAGGATGATGGGCAATAGAGGAAATATGCATAATCATTAAAATCCTTTGATACAGTAAATTATTATTATTATTATTGTTATTTTTAAGTATTAAGCATTAATGATAAAGAGTAGTAAGTGACCTCTAGTAGAGAACTTGAGTGACCCTGTCCCTAGCTGCATCTCACTCTGCCTGCCTCTATTCCTTCATCTGCCCTGATATGGGAGACCTGGACAAAGGGAAGAAGCCTAATGTCCATCCACAATGTTGCTTTGACCTTCCCTGTCTATTTAGATCAGTGCAAAGGAGGGAGAGGACACAAAGAAAGGAAGCCACTTCGAATATTGAGATCCACCCCCTGTGTCCCACCTGTTGTAGATGTTATACAGCCAGTCCAGGAGAGAGTAGATGTCTGTGATCTGCAGCTGGCCGTCCGTGATGTCCTGCAGCCTGCGGGCCACTGCCTGGTGGTAGCTCTGGGCGTATACCTGGAACGCCTCGTACTCCTCCGGGTACACCGGCACCACATTCCTCTTCACGGCCCCCAGGTCCTCCACCACCCGCGTCCGCACCGTGTCCAGGTAGGCCGCCAGCTCCCCATCCCGGGCCTCCGTCCCCTGGGGCAGGCTCCCAGACGCCGCCTCAGCCACCGCCTCCTTCCATCGCCGCTTCAGCTGCCGGGGCCGTGGTCCCCCTGGGAGGGTGGCCTCGCCCTGGGCCCAGTCCCGGTCCGCCTGCTCCTCCTGTTGCAGCACCTGGATCACAAGGCCCAGGTTGGGCCCAGCCGTGGGGGAGCGGAGGGACTCTCTCACCACATCCCACAGCTCCTTCTGGAGGGCCTCGTAAAGGAGCTCCACATCCTTGGCCTTGCGCCGCCCGCCGTCTTTGCTCCCGGGGCTGGTGAGGTCATCCAGCACAGCGCCACCTGCTGGAGAGGAGGTCAAGGCGGCAGTGGCGATGGCCTCGTTGCACTCCTGCTCCAGCTCCAGGATGTGTGTGTCGGCCAGGAACAGGTCTCTCTTAGTCACCAGCTGATGGATCTCCAGCACTGAGGAGACATAGTGACACAAAACAGCATAATTATAAAGGCTTTTATGTTGATATTATATTCTTGTGGCATAATGTCCAGTTTACTGGTAAACACAACTCTATATAAGACAAAATGCATACAAGTATAGTTTATTTCGTAAAGAAAATTGACACATTGAGTGAACCCCTTAAACATTCTCATATGATACCCTATGCTGTTCCATTACATGAGATAATATGTTCTGTAAATCCCTAAAATACTCAAATGACCATTTGCTGTTCTGTGTTTGCGACGTGTCAATTAGTGTGTTTCCCCATCCAGGTAAAGGCTGAGCCACAGTGCACTTCCGTCACAGGTTCTCACATGGATCCCTATTAGTTCTCAGAGAGAGCCCTGTGCTCCGTGCCTGAGAAGCAGATGTGTGTTGTTCTCTTTGGCTGGCTGTCTCCGGGGTGAGCCAAGCCTCTGGAGGTGGAGGAGTTTCATCTCTTCTTCTGTTGCACACTTCAAAGACCCCGTCAAAGAGCAAGACATAAAGCCAGACATAAATTATCATAGATTCCCACAGAATGACTAATTAAGTGTCCAAGCGTCCTTTTATTGACACCATTCCATCAGATTGGTGGCCTCTACGTGGTCAACATACTGTAGCGGCTCTCTGAGGAAGAGTTACCAGGGAGCCATAGAGGGGTGCAGTCTCACGCCCTGGCAGCACGTTCCGGACCAGCAACTAAGAACTGATCAGCAGATCCGCCAGAGAGGCTTGAAGGACCAGTTGTTTCTTTTGAATGAAATATTTGACTGTTTGAATTGTGTCTTCGTGTGATTCCGAACAAGCTCTCATACAATCGCACTTCAAATTGTACTCTAGATGAAGGAATAACCCCTAAAAAAATGTGCCCCTCCACTTTTCAGCACCAATTATAATTCATCATAGATTCAATTATAGAGAAGCAACTCATACATCGTCATGGATTGCCACAGAATGACCAATCATGTGTGCCTTTGATGCGATTCCACCACATTGGGGCCTCTTTCATACACTCAGGGATAGTTAGGAGAGAGCTGTTCCTGTACAGTCACATCACATACAGTACTATATTACATCAGATTGGTGAAATGGGCTTTCCAGTGAAACTATACAGTATCCTGGCTCCAGAGAGACTTCCCTTAAGTGCATAATACAGATGCTAGAACCCGGCCTCGCCCACTGAGGTGATCTCACGGCTCACTCTGATGCCGTCAGAGAGAGAGAGAGAGAGAGAGAGAAAGGGTTTAAATCAGTCATAAAACCAGTTGACCAGTTCCCATTGAAATCACCAGACACTCCACTCTGACATCACCTCTAAGCCTCTAGGCGAAGCTAGATATCCGTCAGAAACCCACCAGAGGACCAGACTGTACTTACTGTAGTGTCTGCCAACCCTTTAACATTCAGTTCTCAGGGAAGTTAGTGGTATTTCTTATGTCTGAATGTAATCGGCTTACATCAGGATCTTTTTCACATCATCCTACTCACTAAAAGTTAAATGTAACTAGCTTTTGTAACTGAAGATGCTGTGCAAATCACAGACGATTTAATCAGCAAAGTTCATCATCATTTGTGACCAAACTATCCACTGTTTGACAATGCTATGTTAAAACAAAATCACTCTTTCATACGAATGCATACTTTATGCCCATATTAGATTTGGCTTGTACAGTAAAATGTTTTGATTCTACTTTTTAGCTGGCATTCAATTCCACTCTATGCCTTGGTCCCATAGACATGTATGCTGTTATGGCCGTCAGAGTAAAGTTGACTGAGCATTCACCTAATGGCAAAGTACACTTGTTGATTAACTTCTAGGTTATGGGAGTTGGCAGGCAATCCTATACACATTCTTGAGCGTGGCGGAAGGTAACAAAAGCTGAAGTTCAATTTCTAAAAGCCCATCAGGATAAATGGGGAATGGTCTCAAAGTCTCAGTTGTACATTAACTCACCGATCCAAAGATCACTTAACAAGAACACTCCCAACACCTAAAGTCAAAATGTAGATAAAATAACTTTTTATAAAGAAATCAATCAGACCTAAAGAGCTATAATTAGCGGATGACTGAATTAGCATCGCACAGTTTAGTTTCAACCTCTCGCAAACAATGCCATGGTAACGGTTTGTATGCTAACTTTAAAAGTATGCTGTGTTGTGTTATATGGGTTCAAATCTAGCCAGGCAGACAAGGGTCAACCCTGTTACATATAGGCCAACATTGATTGTGCATAATATGTCAACATATTGGAATGTGGAATGTACGTGTAAAATGCACTGGATCTGAAAAAGGTCATTGAAATACTGTGTTTTTTCTCTCAGTGTTTGGAGATCCCTGTCCCTGCAGCCCAGTATGATGACTGAAGCATTAGAGCAGGACTGGCAGGAGGCTGTAAGACGCAAAGCAGAACACAGCTATCACTTGTGTTGACTGTTTGCTAGTGAATGGGGCTGCTGTGTGTCACTATGCATCATGTTGCCTTCATTGCTGTATATGTCAGTGAATATAGAACTCCCCACCGTCCCCAGCGGCCCATCGTACCGAAACACATTTCACCAACCTTGGTTGTGTGACAATAAAAGACAATCTTGTATCTTGAATCTCAGCATCAGGTGTCAAACTCAATAACAGTCCCAACCTCTCTGCCTATAAGTCATCCGCCTATTGGCTCCTCCAAGAGCAGTAGGGTTGCAATTACATACTGTTCTCTCAGGCAACGCAGCCAGGCAGGAAATGATGTAATTTCCTCCTCCTCCAGTGGCGTTTGTGACTGAACACAACGACCCCAGGAAGGAGGGTAGGCGGGCGGGCGGGTGACACCACTTTGGGGATTCTCTTATAGGCCCGTGGAGCAGATCGCACCACCGCGAGCAAAGGCACACCACAAATCAGCTGTGATAACAGCAGCCCCCATCTCTGTCCAGAGCTCCGCGGGGGTCCCAGGGGTCCTTCCAGGGCTGGTCGCTGAGTTGCCCATTTTGTTTTTTCCCATAAAGGAACTCAGTTAATTTTTTTTCTTTCGTAAGGGACAGAGAGGATGCGGGGGCGCTCAGCTGCCGCCTCCCTCTTCCGTCTCTGTCCCCCTCGAGGAAGAAACGGAGCGCCTGCCCTGTGGCCACAGCACCGCCCCAACCCCCCCTCCCCCAACCCCCACCTCCCCAAGCCCCCCCCCAACCCCCCCTACTAAATCCACCCCCCCCCAACACACAGTCATGGCCAGAGGCCCTGTGCCAACCCCCCTCCCCATCCCCCCTCCTCAACCCCCCCTACTAAATCCCCCCCCCCACACCCCCCCCCAACCCCCCCACCCCAACACACCTCCCCAACACACCACCATGGCCACTGAGTCCCTGTGCCAACTTTGCGGACATCTACATATAAAGCACAATGCAGTCAGTCAGACACGTCTCCTTTCAAAAGAGTGGGAGGTGGAAAAATGAATGTTCTTCCCTTGTGACAGACAGGGACACTACCTCCACACGACGGTCCCCTCCTCCACCCAAGGGGTCATGCGTCACAGAAGGGAGGCGGTGACGCGTAGATATGTCATAGTAACGAGACGTTTAACAAGGTCATAACAAGGTAACACGTCTGAAGGGCGTTCCAAATACAAATGCTAATAAAACTAGCCTAGCACAATGGGCATAGTGGTGTTAATCCTCCTGGTGCTACTATATCCATCAGGGTGTGACCACATCAGACCCCCGCTGGGACAATTAGGATACCGTGCCTCGGTTAGCCCCAAAGCCTTGAGGTCAGAGGTCAACGGCTCTGCTCACGCTTTCAACCAGATGGTAATGTATCCCCCTCAGCACAGTTTTGACTGCATATATCCAAGATTGAATTAAAAGCACAGATGATTGACCTCAGCCTGGAATGGGTAGTTCCACAGGTGCTTAGCGAAGCTAGACAGAAGCAGGGGGAACACTGGTCTTTTGTTCCACTTAGAACCCTGTTAGCCTGCCATAAGGAACACACTCCGATAACGTAAAGACATGTGGCTACACCCTTCCCCAGCACAAACCACAAAAATGCTTATGCTGCTAGGGGCCGCCTATGGGATCTGAATTGAATTATGTAACTTTACCTTCAGGAATTGAAGGAAGGACACCCAAAAAAATCATGCTTTTCCATTCCAAAAAGGATTGAAAGAAAACCTGTACTTGAGCAAAAGCCACTGACTAAGCAAGATAAGTTGATTTTTGTTCTCTACTCAAATTATGCCGGGTCAGAATGCACCTGCAAGACTGCCACCAAGACCCTCTACAGTCATGCTGCTCCGAGCTTCACACAGGAGGATATTGTCTGAGGGTGCTAAGCATGAAGAGAAATATGAGCCTTCCTTCTCTGACCATGAAAAAAAAAAAGATTCTCTGTCCAATGAACTCACAGCAGCTAGCTTATCATGCTGCCCTTACCTGTGTCTAAGCTTCACCCCCCCCCCCCCCCCACCAAAACCCCAGCCATCACCTCTACACTGTCAGGGCTCTGGTTGGAAGTATAGTGGCCCTCATTTGTCAAACCAGTATACGCAAAAAGCAGATTACATGTTCCTCTCCTGTCTTGTCTTGGCAGGTTGGCTTCATATCTCATCATCAGCGTGTCTGGGGCAGATTAAATCAATTAAGAACCTCCAGAAGTAAAATCCAACAAAAAGATGCACGCACGCACGCACGCACGCACGCACGCACGCACGCACGCACGCACGCACACGCACACACACACACACACACACACACTTCAACCTCCCTTGCAGACACAGCTGGTTCAAACCCCCGTCCCCCCCCCATCCCCAAACTTCAGCCACAATAAAGCAGAGGCGTTTTATCTGTCCTGAGAAGGCCTTGGGTCCTGGGGCAGGGCTCCATCCAGGTCCCTCTGGAGAGTATTGACATGACATGGTGGCCTCCATCTATAAGTGACAGCAGCAGTGGCCTCCTCCCAGGCCACTCCCTTCAGCAGAGGGCGACGCCCAAGAAAGCCTGGGACTGATCACATTCACTCATCCCAAGAATAAGCAATGCCAATGATCAGTCAGCCTCCTCTCTCTCCTCATTGCTTTAGACAGTCATCTGACATATGAAATGTGAAACATATGAAATGGAAAACATATGAAATGTGCTCTCCTTCTGTTTCAACTGTGGCAGAAAAAGAGACTCTGCTCCTTATGTGACGATACATGAATTTAACTCACTGATTGCTCGTTCTATTTCAATCTGCTGCCACAATTAAGTCACTTTACAGGTTAAACACGTATGAAGACACATTACACTTTAAACACCTCACTTTTAGAGCAAGGGCAAACGCACATGATCATATGTTTGACATACTTATCTGTGCTTGATTGTGTTTGCCTGGTGCAACTGAACCAATGGAATAGTCCCATAAGTGCTAATCCCGCCCCTCTGGCACTCCAGGCAGACTCAATTAAATGCTCAAAGCATTTGAAAGGATTATTCTATGATTTGAGCCATGTCTGGATCATACACATGAGACAGCAGACCAGCAAGTGTTTCAAGGTCATATTTGGAAAATAGGCACTAGGAAGCAATGTGTACATGATCACCGCTAAAAACACTCATTTGTTGCTAGGATACCCAACATGGATACTGTTTCTACAGACCTCAGCCAGTGGCAGTTATGGCTTTATGGACCAGGGACCTTAGTGTTGTAAAATGGCTGGCCCTGGAAATCATTCACTAAGGCCCACAGCCTCCTTATCAAGGTGCTCAAATGCCGTCTGTGCCGCAATTAGCTATAAACCAAATGAGGGTCCACCCTACAGATCAAAGGATATGACACACACAGACAGGCTGGGTCTGTAGCAAGGTCACTAGAGAGGGACTGTGTCATAGGTGGCCCTACAGAAGCCTGGTTAGGACAAGGGGCCTGAGGGCTGGGTCATATGTTGTAATCTGACCTCAAGAGTTGAATACCTGGGGCAAGGTTGCCACCCTCATGGGGTAGAAGACAGAAGGGAAATTCCAGTGGTGAGGTCGCTGGGAAGCTTTGTACCCTTTGACAATATTATACTGTTTTACTGTACTCTCAAGGCGCAGAGGGGAAATTTGAGTGAACCTGTGTTTCCTTTATTTTAACCTCTCATGTCTATATCAGACCTGGGTAGAATAAACATATTTGAAATACTTACTTACTTGAAATACTAGTTTGCCTGACGCAATGGAACCATTGGTATGACTCCAAGCTAAAGCTGACAAGCTGACTCAAAGCTAAATGAAGCACATGTTTAAGACATTTTGAGCCAGGTCTGGCCTCTATTCTATTCACCTTTGTAGTTTGAAACATTTAGTTTCAGAATACTGCAACTAATTTGTTGCCAAATACAATTTGTTCAAGGGACCCAGAGAGTTCTTCGCTGAAGTAGTTTGCAAACAGTTGGAGAAGTCACTCACATTCTATTAGCGTGGTATTTCCTGACACTTGAGCACAGCAATGCAGCCCTACTTAACGGGAACACTTTGTTTTCTTTATGTAATGAATGGCACAATCCTGATAGCCACAAACACACACACTGTCTGCTCTTTTATCTCTTAGGCTTTAGTACCAGTGCAGAAACAAAGCCTAAACAAAACGTTTCCATGTTACAACAGTTTTTGCTAATACACAATATGTGTACACATAAACAATGTGTAATGTGTGTGTGTGTGTGTGTGTGTGTGTGTGTGTGCACGTGTGCGTGTGCGTGTGCGTGTATGTGTGTGTGTATGTGCGTGAGTGTGTGTGTGTGTGCGTGCGTACCACGGCACCAAAGCTTGTGCTGACAGCTGAGAGAACAAAGAATGCCAGAGGGTGTTTAACCCCCCCTCCCGAACAAACAGAGAGAAATAAACAAATAAAACGCAGCTAAGTTGTGTGGGTCAGATGAAGAGTTCACCACCAGAAATAACACACATGGCTGAAACCACACATTTGGGGCATTAATCCCATTCCCCACACTAGATCTCTATTTCATCGCACTCCATACTTCACTCATGTATGGTGACATAGAGGTGTAATGCTATCATGCTTTGACAACCCATATGTCCCAGATTCTGTCTTGCCTGACGCAACAGACCCTTGTAGTGCAGGTCAAAATGGCGCCCGTATAGAGAAGCAGGATCTATGCTTATATAAAGAGTCAGAATGCGTGACTTGTGCTGGGGCTATAACAATCGAAGCATTAACTCAACAGCACATAAACAGTATGCCAGTGACATTTGAGCGTGATCCAATGGTATTTTAAATCCTGAGGAATCATCGCTTACTAAAAGGACATCTACACAAAGAGTAAACTTGTCTGATTCAGATTTCTCAGCACTTCATAATGCGCCTGTTTTCTGTTTGCATGGTCCAGGGCACTGTGTATTTGGTAAACAAGGCTAGTGGCCAGCGGCTGTTTCTACCAGCATTGGCCTTAACTCTAGTCCCCAGAGAGGCAGGCTGGGTAGAGTGATGGAAACTCACCTGGGTCTGCTGACATTGCTGATAGTAAAATACCAGCACTTAAATTATTTTTCAATGGTTACATACTGTGCAGTGGTTGTTTGCCAATCATCAAAGCTTGGTAAACAATGTTTGGACACCTGCCATTTTGGTCCAGGTGCTTGAAAGTACAGGCAAGCACACTGGTATTCTGTAATACCAGACATGACTGTGGGGAACCCTGTTGTGGGAATGACGGCATGGTCTTCGTGGCCTAGTTGGACCCAGTCCCCTCCTCTCTATCCCACCAACATCTTTCTTCCATTGTCCACCGAGGAGCCAAAAATAGCCCAGACACTGGAACATTGATAACATCATCTCTGTTGTGTAAATAGTAGCATACTGTACTGCAGGGATTATGACAGGAATGACTGGGATAGGGGAGAGACGTAAAGGTCACGGTTCTAGGACCTGGGACACTCATTATGGTTGAGGTGTGTTCTTCAATTGCCCCTCCTCCCTCCTTGGAAAACCTTGCACATCATAATCAGCACTCAACACATCTGTGTTGGCTAGCGATCCATCGGATAGACCTGTCAGCAACATCCCAGAGCTTGTCCACCGCAAAGAGGCTGAGAAACCCTGGACTGTCTGAGTAACTCCGTGCCACACTGATACCCTTTACACACTACTCAAATTGAGGCGAGCCAACCTGTGCTGTGCTGGCCTCATCAACAACCAAAGTTGCTGGAACTTTGCCGGGAAGGACAATGTGAAAAGAACATATCCAAGCCGGTCCAGTTGGGTTTGTGTCCATTACCTGAGAGGGGCTCCCTGGGCTTCACCTCCTCCACCAGCTCCTCCACCGTGTCTTCCTCGGGTCCCTGGGATGAGTGGTCCGCCATGGACTCCCTCTTCAGTTTGCCCAGACCGACCATCTTCATAAAGGATACCCGGCGGCTGGAGGAGTCGCCCTCACTCTCTGAACACAGCTCTCCGTTGGGCAGGCTCTCCTTCCGGAGACTCTCCCTGCATTTGCCCGCAAATCTGTAGAGCAGAGGGAGTTTTAAGGATTGAGGGCTTTAAAGGGATAGTTCACCCAAATGATGAAGTGATTTATTTGTTTCCTTAACCTGAAAGCAGAAGGAGATGGCCCAAATCATCCGAAATTCTCTGAAAAGACTCAAAGACTTGATCTAAATGACTTAGGAAATTAATTTTGGATCAACACTACATTACAACACTACTTCTCGTTTTTGGTGAGAAAATGGCACTATTAGCAGAATTTAGTAGTGGCTACATAAAAAATGTAACTCTGTCCTTGTTCATAGACTGCTGACAAGGCAAGGGAACACTTAGGGGGATGGTTTGCGATGCCAGATCTACTGAAGCACTTGGAGCTTGAAGCTCTTTCGCAATCTAAGATGAGATCTTAGCTGTGCTGAACACATGACAGTGCAAACACCAGCATTGAGTCATCAGTCCAGCATCAGTCTTGTATTGCATTGTTATGCCCAATAGGAAGAGACAAATGGTTAACCTAACTTTCATACTGATCGTTGCCATACTGATCAGATTCGATGCGATCTCTCACAATCTCATATTTAATCAGGGGTTTGATGAGGTAAAGAACACCTTTATGACTTCCATAGACAATAAGACCCCCCCAATCCACCCCTTAAACACCTCTCCTCCACTACCCTCCACCTCTCTCTGCCCACTCCCGCCGTACCTGAGAAGGCTTCCCTCAGAGCTCCTCCGGCCTTTCTTCTTCCTCTCCGAGGGGGAGGGGGTGCCCACTAGGGACCCCTGGGGGGATGGGGTGGCGGTGCCCTTGCTGCGGCCTGACATGCGGAGCCCCTTGCCCAACTTGCCCAGAGTCTTCAGCGGGGAGACGCCGCGTATGCGGTCCAATGTGCCCTTGAAGGAGCCCTTCCCTGATCCCACCCTCTTCACCTCGTTGGCCTCGTTCTCATCCTCCTCATCCTCAAAGGGGTTGCGGTCGCCGGGTGTGCCACCGTCCAGGAGTGAGCGCTCATTCCCCGGGGCCCAGTCCTTGTTGTCGCTGGGCGAGTCCCCGAAGGGGCTGTGGTTGAGGCTCATCTTGCGGAGGATAAGCTTGTTCTCCAGATCCCCGTTCACCCTGCCTCCCTTCAGCCTCGCTGGAATGTTCTTAAGGATGGGCATGCTTGCACTCGGGGGTTAAACTCTGAGGAACACAGATGGAGTGGGGAGAGAGAGAAAGAGAGAGAGAGAGGTTACAGAGACTTTACAGTTAAGGTTGTCATCACAATTATACTTACTAACCACAGAGAACATGGTACACTACTGATGCATCAAATATATAGTCTCGCAATCTAGTACTTCCATTGCTTCTTTTTATTGAATCAACGTTTTGCTTTAAATCAATTCAACTTTTATTCAATGGGAAGCATAGGGACTAATCGATTGTGTGACTCTTTCATTAATCTGCATCTCACTTAACAATGTTGGGTGTGTGTATTGTACTCTATAGATGTGTGTAATGATTAATGACCTTTATTGACCCAATCATTTGTTGTCCAACCAATTCCTCCCATAAAATTGGGCTGGAATGAATCGCATAATGTCACACACCTGTCTTTGTTCACTTTATTGCCTGATAAGATATCTTCTGACACAGCTGACATGGACAGTTACTGATTCGTATCGTTTTTCCGTGGTAAAACATTAACAGGAAACACTTCTAAACAGAACCAGGCTGACAGGTTCCAATGGTGAAAGGTAGCTGTGACTGGACGCACCATCTTGGTCATTATGGTCTAGCAGTGACTGGGGGTTCAGGTTCTGGGACATCACACATTAGCTTTCAGATTGCCATTCAACTTGTTTACTGGTACGCATTACAGTCTTTGATGCCCCTTGACCCTTTCCAAGAAAACATGTTTGTCCCTCAGCATGGACTTCCTGTCATACTAAGCGAGCATGCTGGGATATTTACGGCTGGTGACAGTTGGAAGGGACAACGCTGAATCACTTCCACCTTGTGTGTGTGTGTGTGTGTGTGTGTGTGTGTGTGTGTGTGTGTGTGTGTGTGTGTGTGTGTGTGTGTGTGTGTGTGTGCCCGCGGTTCATAAACTATGGGAGAACGATAGATACAGTTATTTTGGTACCTCGGACAGAGAGAAATTGAAAGAGGCACATTGGGAAAAGTCCTGAAGTGATCGATGTACAGTGTACACTGTAGCTCATCTGTCACAACGGTCTACAGTACCTATACTGATCTGGATCATCATCAATAAATAATGATCTGTAATTATAACATATAATAACTGATCTACATCAATAAAAGGTGAGTAAATAATGAACAAACTCGAACATCATGATAGATAATGTGGAAAGCTCTCAGAGGTAACCGCCCATCTGCAAACACATTCCACATCAGATACAAAATGACCCGATATAGGCTATGATGTTTTTACGATAACTTGATTTGTGCATATCCAGACACAAATTATGATCAGCGTGTTTTAAATTCCTAAAGAGGACCTATTGTTTAGTGGCTTCCTAAGTGTTTTTGAATGACAATGCATCTGGATGGCTTTTCCTTATGGGTGGCTGAGCATTGAAGGTTTCCCCCTGTGCAATCAGAGAGCCAGTCTCCTCAGGGGGAAACACACTGAGAATGTTATGATACAGTCAGAGGCTTTATTAAGGTTCTTTCTCCCCTGTCACCAGCTGTCGGTTTTCCACAAATAAAGATACTTTGTTACTTGTGGATGAACAAAAATATTGTTCATTTTCCCAATGGAATAAAAAAATATATATATTTTGTTAACTTTGAATTTCTTTCTCTCCTTTTCATCACTGTTGTTTTTTCTGGTCAGAACCATCTACTTCATCTACAAGGTGTCTGTGTTCCACAAGAGTGCAAGGTTTGTTATTTTGTCTAAAAGCTGCCCTTGTCCAGACAGTATCCAGGTAGCTGGCTCCCTTGGATGCAATCATGGGGCAAAGGAAACTGATAGAACTGATACACTAAAGACAGCTCACGGAAAGGGATGTTATGCTGAGACTTGCCCCTTCATTTTAATCTGCAGCATGGAAAAGCACATTCAATGACCATCATGCAATGGCTATATGAGTTACAGGGATGAAATAGGCCTTTTTATACATAAGCATGCTTATAAATGTGTTATTACACCTTTAGTATGACACATAATACATTTAGAATCCCACAAGACTGTGTTTGGTTCAATGTCATGACTTGCAAAAAGAAAACACATACAGGCAAACAGGAAGCAAGTCCAACTAGCGGCATGACCATAAGGAAATGAAAAAGTTATCTAGTAGTTCCGCAACGCAAATGATATCCTTGAGCTTAGCTGGAAAGCACAGAGCCCCACAGACAATGGCTTTATAATTTTTTGACATTCCCAATGCTAGAGCTGCCTGTTGACAAATGGTGTTATTCAAGGATGTGGTGTTGCAGACAGTTTGTGATAACAGTTAATATTTCAGGGATAGGCTCAGTATAGACAAGTAGCTGATAAGTGGTCTCGCAAACAGCCTGTTTGTCTGTCCATGAACACACCTCTCCATCCACTCAGCTACTGAAGCCACATTGAAATTCCTGGTCTAATTATAACTTCATCAAGCCCATTATGAAACAGTGGGTTAGATCAATGGGTAAGATAAGGGGACCACTTTCCCAGACTAACAACACTTCCTGTCTCGTCCAGCAGGTAGAGGACAAAGGGACAGGTCCTCTGGTCTTACCCTCCCCCTTTTTTGACTACAAATATCAACACAAACAGTAACACCCTCTTCCATCTGATGTCCTGAACATGGAGCTGTCTATGGATTCATCTGCTATTTGTAGTTCTTGAGACAAACAAAACAACAGCACAGAAGATGATTGCGTTGTTGCTTTAACCTGAACTTATTAAAAGGCTTGACTTGGTCCACAGTCCCCACTCTCCAGACATCTTGTCTCTGAGGGAAGGTCGGAGAGGAGAACGTGTGGGCATGGTAGAGTCTGTTGTCAAGATGTGGCAGATATAGACAGGGATCCACTCCGGCTGCATCCTGGCCCTAGGCCACTCACTAAAGCCAGTGGAGAGGCCCAATACTGTTGGAAGGGTCCCAACTATGCTCTTCTGTAATTTTCTGTAATTTTCCTTGAGGCTAGATTCTGTCCTAGGTGTGAGGAGGCTGGTGACTGGGGGTGTGCATAAATAGAATGGTTAGTTGTATTGTCAATGGAGAATATACCTATAGTTGGGATAGGTTCATTGCAAAGGCAATGAGAGATACATGCTCAATGCTTTAATGGATCTGACACCTCATAATTGTATATTCTAGAGGTTACTGAATCAGCAGGTGATTTTGTCCTTTAAGTGTCCTTGGTGTCCTAGATTTTCCTTTCAATAACGACCTCCAAATCTCAGTGTTATATTTAAAAATAAGCTCCTGCAGCGCATCAGTCATCAGGCTCATATTAAGGGATGTAGCCAAGCAGCAAGGCAATATACGGTCCCACCAGCACACTGGTCAGACACACAGCCCATACGCCCTGCCATAAGACTTCCTCAACTTTTGTGTTTTTTTCCATGACACGTCCTTTATTTCAACCATATTGGGTCATCAATCGTTAACTGTTTCCTAGTAGACCAATGTCTAAAGGCACAGAGCTGGTTTGGAGCAGATCTACCATAGGGAGGGGGCATGCCCCCCCCCCCCAACAAAGAAGTGAAAGTTATGCTATTTTCTTCAGCAGGAAGGAAAAAATGTCACAGTCAGCTCATTCGGAGCTCAATTCTCAAGAGAGGCTAGAGCAGTAAGTTATGGGTTTTTCAGGAAAAACCACACAGAAAAAAGATGATGTATTAACTGATCAGAAAAGTCTCTCAGGCTCAACCCTGAGCTTGGCTGCTCTCTTCATTTCAAGCATTTGCAATTGATTAAGGAATGCATTTTCAGCAGATTAACATGACATAAATTGCAGATTGCCATGGTGCAATAAAAAAACAATGACATTTAGGCTCCTGACACTAATTTCAGATCATGTCCATTTTAAGAAAGACCCTAAAATTGTATGATTATATTTGATGGTACAGAAACACAAAAGCTATAAAAAGTGTTTACAAAATAGGCTGGTTACGTTTTGTTCCACATAGCCCAAGTCTATTTGCAAAACATAACCTAATAACTGCCTTGTCAATGTCATAATTGTCAGTACCTATAGGTAGCCTATCAGTCACTGGATGATCAATAATTAATTGACAAATTCACAGATTCATTGACTTACGTGATTCATTTTGGTTTCTGCTCAAAACATGCACCAAAAAAGAAGTACAATTCTAGAGCCCGTCTGATCTGAAACCAGTGAAAACGCTGTCTCAGGTGAGAGCAACCACCGCACTACGGAGGTTTCCAACCAAGTCTCAAGTCTTTATGTTAGTGGGCTGGCTTGGAGACGACTCGTCTGTCGCCGTCATACGCTACAGCCGAACTAGTAACGACGTAGACGTAGACTATCGCCTCATCATCAGCTCATCGTTCACTTCACTAACCGCACAGTCAAATTCACTGCACTTTGAACATCCTAACCAATACGTCACACTCTGCGATAAAAATTATAATCTTTACGGTTCATGGTGGTGTGTACACACTGCATTGTGTGCAATTGTCACATTCCAACTTTTAAAGCTACACTATGGAATTCTAAATGCAAAATAGAAAGGGACATTTCAGTTGAGTCGTCATATGGTTGCTCAACTGACAAAAAGTGTAATGGTAGTGGGAGAAGATTATATAGTGAGATAATTCTATGGAATATCTTCAAGTAAGATCAATACGCTTTTGTTGACCATTAAAACCCGTGTTGAGTTGTACAATATGAACATTATCAAAACTATTTCTTCTGTGTTCTTAATTTAGAGTTTTCTAAACATTATAAAGTTGGAATTATAAGAATTATAAGAATTGCAAAGGGCCTGGGGGTAGTTCAGTGTAGTGAGAGTATAATCTTCTATCTATAAGTACATTTAACCTTAAATTACAGTGCCTTCAGTAAGTATTACCCCCCTGGACTTGTTGCTGTCTCAAAATGCTTTTCCAAAATGTTGGGCGTGGACATTATTTCTGACTTTTAAGGGGACCCCTTTTGGCTCAAGAGCACCCCTAGTGGCAACATCTTCAATGATGTTTTCATCAGCCAATTTCAACAAGACTGGCAAGGAAAGCAAAACAGCCAATATTGATAGCGCTTTACTTTACAAAAAAATATATTTTTGAGTCTATTTGTCATCCATCCACTGTTGATATGGTCCCAAAAATCATAATGGTGTGCATACATGCCTCATAGATATCCTAATAACATGCTTATATTTACTTCCTGGAAAAGGGAGATGATGATGTGTATTACAACTCATAGAACGCTATAAGAATGTTATAAGAATGTTATTGAAGATGGCAATGTCCAGTCATGCCGTTTCCCAGCCTCATGCGCCACTCGCAATCTCTTATATGAATCCATCGACAGGTCACTATTATTTATTCTTAGTTATTCTGTCATTATCAGTGGGTTCACTAAAGTGAACCTTGTGCATTCTGCACAGAATACGTCACTTATTGGTTTCACAATACCAATGGTCCCCAGCATGTGCTGACAGAGGAGGAGATCACTCACTCTTGAAAGACAATTGAAATTGTGTGCAAGTGCGTCACGACGGGATACATTTCAATCGACATTTCAATCGACAAACACCCTTGTTTTCCTCTGCTTTCTGACACTCGGTCTTAGTCTAAACATGAAGAAGTCTGTTTGCCCCTTGGAGGCTGGAAGTATGGTAAACAGTTGGGAAAAGCTCAGCCGCTGGTGTATAAACAAAGGATGGGGCGCGAGAGTGCCCTTACGGCCTGTCTGACCTACAACGCCATCTTAACATTCCAGTCAGCGCTGAGCTCTGAAACAAAGGTCAAGGAGGCCATACCAAGAACGGCTGATTATACAAATGTTATACAAATATTAGTCTCCATTGAGGGTGTACTTAGGATTTTGGAGAAGCAATGATAAAGAAGAGTCACCAGGTGGGATTTACAACCACCTCCAAACAATCCTTACACACACACACACACACACACACACACACACACACACACACACACACACACACACACACACACACACACACACACACACACACACACACACACACACACACACACACACACACACACACACACACACACATTTTTAAAAGATTTTAAATACTTTTTGAACCCAGATCTGGTTTGCCTGGTTTGCTTTCCCTCTGGGTGCCTCTTCCCCTGTGTCTGCTCCCTAAACACCCTGCTAATCTACCAAGCCTGGCACCCACCATGTGAGACACTGTGAGGACACCACTGGCTTGTTCCTGTTGATTGCCACGGGGGTGGCGAGAGGGACAGGAAACAAGACCCAAAGTGAATAAAGAGTCCCCATTCCGCTGTGTGTGCCTTGGCATCTATATAGAGGAAGCTGTATTTGGAGTGTACAGTATTTCAGGCTTTGGGGAACAGGAAATAGCACTGCATAACATGATGACTTCTTCATTGTTGTGTGTGTTTTCTCTCTCTTCATCCCCCAAGTTGTCATCAAAGTTCACTTTGGCACAGTTTCAAATGTTTCTCAACCACCCCCCAGCAGGCAAGCTGGTTCATGTTCAATTATGTAAAGATTATGCACAAAGGTTGCTTGAATGTAAAACAGAACAACATTGCAACACCAACAGAGAACAATACTAATTTCTGAGCCAGCTGTGCACAACAACAAAACCTGTCAACATAGAAGAAAAAAAGAATCCATTTGATAAATGCACAGGAAACATTTGACTTCAGATAAGCCTAAACATACTAAAAAACATGTAGTTTAAAACCATTTTGTCCACAGAAGCGCAGGTTTTGGGTGTTACTACAAAACCACAGACCGCTGGCCCTTGAATGACTGCCAAACCACGTAACACTGAATGCCCACTCTGGACTCTCTCATGCAGCTGGGACAAAGCACGGGCATGGCTGCTCTGGATGAATGACTATGACTCATCAACACAATGATTTGCTTCTCGATTCACATTCAGCAACGCATTCAGAATTTCTGAGTTTCAGTCACTTTTTTACTGACTACGCCTCATATCGAGAAAACGTCCTTGTTTGTCGCCATGATTGTGTAACCCTCCCTGAGGCAGCGCTCTCACCTGTGTGTGAGGCCATCCTCGGGTGCTCCAATCACAGCCTGCCTGCATCCTGCACCGCTCACCCCGCACAGCTGTCTCGGAAGCCCCCTATGAGAACCTCCCTCACCCCTCGCTGAATGAAGGGCCCCTTATCGTGCCCCTGGTTCATTGCTCTCAGTGCATCAATCTGTCCCTGGTCCACTCACACACACCCAGCCAGCAGAACAGGAGGAATAAGGGGTTATCCTATCTGCACTGACTGCAGTAGGTAGCATCCTATCTAGGGTGAGGATGAACGTCAGATAGGCTCATTCCGGAACTTTCATAGGTCCGTAGGGTTCTGACTCAGGTTCTAATTCAGGTACGGTACACGGCAGAGGAAGATGTCACTCAGCGGGTGTAGACTGGAGGAAACAGGAGATATACAGCGCACGTCTGTAGCTATCCTGCAGAACTGTTCACATCAACGTGTGGACTGAACTGATATGACTCTCGAACATGGTTATGAACAGTAGATTTCTTTCTCTCTCTTTCATAACCTCTTTCTCTCTCTCTCTCTCTCTCTCTCTCTTCCTCAGCTTGTCCTTCCTGCTTTAAAGCCTTTCAGTCATGACAGTGGTTGTGCTGACCTTGGCAGCGTGACCGTTATATCCTGGACCTGGCAGCCACCGCTGTCCCCTACATGTTCATCATATATCACAGACTGGTGGAGATGTTTGTTGTTTGTCCTTTGTCCTTTCTCCAATTAAATAAACATTTTATCTTGAAAATGTGTCTAGGCACTTCATATTGTTTTTTCTTTCTACATGGCTGTTATGACTAATGTACAGTAGGGTACTACTCTAGTACAGTAGAGTACTACTCTAGTACAGTTCTGTACTCTTTACTGACTACACCATGGCTGTTATGACTCTAGTACAGTAGAGTAATACAGATTACTACTCCAGTACAGTAGAGTACTACTCTAGTACAGTAGAGTACTCTTTATTGACTACACCATGTAACATCAGGCTCAACTTGAATTCATATTTGATTCAAATGTTTCAAGTTCGGGTGGTCAGGTCATTCAATGGTGATAAATACTGTATAAATACTACTATATAAATACTGTATAAATACTACTGCATAAATACTACTGAATAAATACGGTATAAATACTACTGAATAAATGTGACTGTGTGTAAGCACTCATACAGTAAGCTACTGTATGATTCATCATCAGGAGACCTACAGGGTATCAGGTTCTCATTGTTGCTGTATTTTCTGGTGGCGCATCGTTATTTCCCTGTGACTGGAGTGGACGTGCGTCACTAATGGGATAAACAACCCAAACGAGCGGGGATTCCCTGACCAGCATACAGATAATGATCCATGAATCATGATACTGTTACAGGGCCAACACTGGACCTCTGC
>NC_139665.1:5956620-6001620 GCF_951799395.1 Argentina silus
TCACATGCACCATTGAGCTGCCACTTCAGTTAGGATCATACTAAGTAGCCTACCATCACACCCAGGCAATAAGCCATCTTCACTGTGAGTAGCCAGTCAGCATCTACAAATAGAGTCTGTGGTTATCCCCTTTGCCGATAGGGTTCAGTAAAACAATGTTCTGACAGGTTGAGGAGGCTATAGTGACAGGTAGGCTTATTTATGCACAAATATATGCATAAATCTAGAATATAATATGTGGTAAATTACTACTCCGTAGGTCTATGCAGTCAGAAGAGGGCGCTGTTCACACCAAATAAACTCATAACATATACAGTGTAACCCATTGAATTGAGCCAATCAGATGATTCTGAATGAATTCGATCTAACGATTTATGGCTGTCTGTCAGAAGGGGGTGCCACTAATAACATCGCACATTGTCAATTTGGCAATCCAAATTGTCCACCGAAAGGAACCGCTGTTTCTTGATGAAGTGAAATTCAAATTCATAATTTATTTCAAATGATATACAAATACAACCAACCGACATACAACTACAAATGTACAAATCATGGTTAAAAATTATTTGAAGAAGACAACATTGTTAGGAAAGATTGGGAACCCGAGGCGGTAGGAAAATAGAGTACAGTAGTTGGGTTGTTCAGAGCCGTGTGCAGTAGACAGATATATATACATATATGGGCTATATATGACTTGGTGCACTCCACCTGACTGGCAATATATCAGCTCTTCATGCACAGAAATACAAATAGAGTGGCAAAATCTATCAAATAATACTGTATGGTCTCAATAAAAAAGGTGCTGTGCCATTGGTCTACATGGGCTTTGTGTGTGTGGAGTGTGTCGGGGATGATACTTTGTACCGTATGAAAGGCTGTGTGTCAAATTGAAACCCAAACACAGGCTACAATTTGTGACTGTAAAATTGTGAGCAGATAATAGTTTGGCCCCTGTGTTACTGTGGTAGCGTTCAAAGTGGAACCACAGAAGAAAACAGCAACAAGATATTAGCATTTCAGGTTTGTCATACAAACATGTTTTTCAAAAAGAATTTGCAGCATCTGTGTTGGGATATCACACACCCCCGACAGTTCTCCCCTATTGTGATGCTGATGTCACCATGTCAACCATTACTTGCAGTTTGAAAACATGCTATTTGTGACAGAGTCCCTTCAACTAACTAACTAATCCATAGAGGTGAATGAAAGCTCAGTAGTGTCGACTACCGACTTGCATTGGGTATCTATAGAGGGACAATCTTTGGTTCTGGTGAATGAGTGTATGCTGTTAAAATGAGGCTGTCATGACTAGTACAGGACGTAGCCGGAAGGGACTGTGTTTCATTCAACCAGCAGCCCAACACCTCAACTTCCAAAACAATGCAATTGCGTTGTAATAGAGGTCCAAACGTTTGCAGAGAATGTGTGGATTGTAAGTTCTGGGACTCCTCTATGCACTCAAGGTTTTAAAAAAATGTTTGTGTGTGTGTTTTAATGTTGAATTAAACATGTGTACAGAGCATTTAAAGTCCATAACAACTCCATTTGTGTGGCATGCTTCTCAGATGAGGTCCATAGCATCAGGCTGGTAGAGGGTGGGTGTGTGGGGTGTTCTGGGGTGGAGGGGGTACAGTGACATGTAGAACCAGAGGTCCTGGAGCGGGTCTTCAGTGCATAACCTCTCTGTCTGCAGAGCTCTGGCGGTTGGGGAAGATGTGTAGCTGGGTGTGTTCGATGCCGTCATTGTGGAGGTCCTCCTGTTTCTGCAGCCCATGGAGTTTCAGCACCAGGTCCTTAACAAACATCTGTGTGGGAGAGGGTCCGTTATCACAAAGCATGCTGGGATGGGAAAGGAAGGGGCCATGACACAAGGTGCATTGTTTGTAATGTAGTGCATTTCACAGTACAGTATAACAAAAGAGGAAACATAAAGGCATAGTTCAGGTTTTTCGACGCAAGACCTAATTTTCTATGTACTTGATGGATGAGTGTTGTATGCTCATCCAGACACTTTTTCGATCATATTGACATTCTTGTGCTTTCTTTGGCTGGCTCCTGTGCTAGCATTTAACCATACTAATGTACATGAATAGGATCACCTGTACGCTATATGTATATCACTGAAGATGTGTCCAGAGGCATCAGTAGACGTGCGTACACATCTTACACCCTGATTCTATCAGTGACAACCAGGAAAGACTGGGTGACAACCATGAAAAGTGTGGTGACTACTGGAGAGTCAGTGACAGCTCGGAGAGACAGTGACCAGGGCAGAATGGGCTGGCAACCCAATCTGTGTCGTCCACAAAAGCTGCAATGAATCTAATGGAAAGATCTCTCCAGGGGTGCCCGAGAGGAGGCGAGGATGAGCACCCCAGTCGGATGGACATCTCATATATTTGTATAGACACTCCAAGTAAGTGGAAAATTAGGTCTAACATAGAAAAACCTGAAATATATTTTTGTCTACCTCCGATTTTTTCTGTGGTTCAATAAACATTCTAGTGTGCCTGTGGTGTAATAACATATATTGTATGTATAGGTCATTGTTGTCCAGCAACTGCAAAATTATTAAAAGACAGTTGGCCTGCAACCTCAAAATGCGAGCTAGGTAACTGGTAAACAGTAAACTGCCTTTAAGTTTTACATCCCGGATAGCAAGCTAGCATTTTGTGGTTGCAGACCAAATGATTTTGCAGTTGTTGGACAACAATGACTGATACATATGTTATAAACAACACCACAGGCATATAAGGAAGTGCATTGAAACACAGAAAAAGCAATCTGAGTGAAAATCAGAGGTAGACAAATATAGGCTATTTTCCATTGAGGCTGATGAGGGGAACGCTCTCTTGTCCCGGGAGCGTCAGCTGTTTGAAACGTCATCCCGTGGATATCTATACAAACACCAACAACGCCCTTAGCATTCTAAAGCCCACAGTCAGAATACAAACACTGCCCATATAAACACCAACAACTGTGACACACCATATTGACATCTCACTGCCGCCCCTGCGCGTACACACACACACACACACACACACACACACACACAATTATGATCACAGCAGATACAGTATTTGAAACTTAAAGGGACAATACACTCCATTATCACACATTTGTAGAAGTTTTAGTTGAAGCCATGTGTAGATCCAACGAATGCCCCAACCCCAGATAGGCACTGTATTATCTCCTAATCTTATTTTGTTCTTATCTTTCCATTCATTTGGGGGTTGAAAATGGTATAGCTGGGTCTGCACAACCAATGGCACCGCATGGGACATGGACTCATATTGACTAAAGACTAGACTCTTTGAGGTCTGAGAATACCTGACAGACTTTTGCGTGTAATGTCCCTTTAAGTTTCAAAGGCTGTATCCGCTGTAATACAAATTTTGTGTGTGTGTGTGTGTGTGTGTGTGCGCACGCGCGTGTATGCAGGGGGGCAGTGAGGTGTCAATATGGTGTCAACAACATGCAAGGTGCAGGTGTTGAGTCATGCTGCTGAACGAGGAGGGACTGTACCCGGGTGACAAGGCTAGCATTGTTAGTTACAGTAACCCAGACACAGTTACATCTGTCCCTTGGAGAGGGAAGGAGGGGGCGATGGTGGGATAGAGAGAAAAGGAAGGGAAGGTAAGAGCAGAGTTAGCCACAGCGAGTGTGATTGTGCAAGAGGCTTGCCAACGCGTCGACAGGGAGGGGAATGTTCATCTGAGTGATACGTGAAATACAAATATCTACTGTTCAGCACACAGTCATCTCAGGAAGATAAAAGACTGCATCATGCACAGTAAAATAAAGCCATTAGTAACTTAAATATATATACTGTATATATATATACACTTTCAATTATTACTCCATTTTATGGTGAATGCAGGACTCTCTTACCTCTGTGTTTTCATTGCAGGTGTGAAGAATTTCCTGAGAAATGATAAAAAATGGATGAGATTTGCGATGCAGACATACTATAGCATGCTGCTGAAATGAAGTAATCCAACGCTAATGGAAGCTATGGTTTGGTAACACGTTATCTGGATAGCCCATCTATAGATGCTCTACAAACCATCAACAGACTACCAGGAACATGCATGTCTGATGATATTCAACAAGGAAGCATCTATATATCAACTTACTATCTACAGTCCATCACATTCATCCAAACTGCGTATTAATGTCCTATACTGTACTCAATATGCAACAAAGGCATCTGCCAATATTCAACTAACCACCTATATAAGTTATATATATGATCTACTGATAATCATATTCAGCTCTTAAATTGTCAACAGCAAATGTGATGACACTTTTACTCCCACTATCATAATCATACAATAGAGTACAAAACATTGGTTGTGGTTCAAACCAAAGACTTGAATCTCTATGGAATTGAAGCATGCAAAAGTCAGCAAACTACACAATGTGAATGTGCAAATTGCCTTGGTTATTGATAAATAATCATAATACTGAAAATTTAAGCATTTAGGTGGAGTGACAACTTCAAAGGGATATGACAACACAAAACATTTGCCTGTGATTACTTGTGAGTGTGAGGTAGATGGTGTTTGGGTGTGGTCTAATACCTTAAGCCTGAATGTGAGGTAGATGGTGTTTGGGTGTGGTCTAAAACCTGGAGCCTGAGTGCAGAGTAGATTATCTTTTGGTGTGGTCTAATACCTGAAGCCTATGTGTGAAAGAGATGGTGTTTGGATGTGGTCTAGTACTGTACCTGAAGCCTGTGTGTGAAAGAGATGGTGTTTGGGTGCGGTCTAATACCTGGAGTCTGTGCGTTCTCTCCTCGTCACTCTGCAGATCTAACAGTTCATCAATGTTCACCTCCTCCGGCATGTCTTCCTCCTGTGGGGGATGAGACATGGGGACAGCCACAACATCAGTCACCATGCTTACTGCTGGGAACCCTGGTGAGCCCAGAAGCAAATTGAATGCTGACATTAAAGTATTTAAAACCAAAGTGAATTCCCGGAAACCCCATTCCTGTGGGTCCCCCCCCCCCCCCCCCCATTTCCACCACTTTCTCCCTAAGGCAGAACTCAATAAGGAACCGATTTAGATACAACTGAAATTTAAGAGAACAAACAACACACAAATACATATTATAGTTCAAAGGCCTCCTGCTCCTTAAGGCTTCAGAAAAAGCATGATTATGGCTTTGAGCTAGGGAGTGTAAGGTGTGTGGGGTAGGACCTAGGCACAGAGAGGAAACGCAGTTGAAAGGCAAAGCCACTTTACTTTCATAAACCACAGAGTAGACAGGAACAGACTAGGAAAATAATAAACAAAAGGACTTAACTAAAACAACTACAGCATAAGCAAACTTGTTCCTCTGACATCACATCGAGGACCATGAGAGATTAACCTTTAACAAGTGTCAAGCTAGCACACTGGGAGTTAAAAAACACACAACTTAAATAGGACGGTCATAATGAAAATAATAGGATGCACCTGTTGTGCCTGAGTTGGTCACTGCCGCCCCCTAGTGTCCAGATGGAACCGTGGCAGGGAGCGGTCATTCTTGGGCTCATTATTTACATAAATGTATGTACATTCACATGATGTGATCCAAAATGTCAAAGAAACGCCAACTTCTATAGCGGGTATTGTTTTATCGGCTGAATAAAGTGCTGCATCTGTACTGCTCTGTTGCTGGCATAGGTTGCTGGCTGAGGGCTGAGGCGCGTTCCCGCGTGCTTCTCGTCTTGGTAACCCAGTGCACATACTCGATCGGCAAAAACCTGCCCGGGCACCGCCTTTGGCTCACGCGTTCTTCTGCCATTCTTCTAGAACACTGAGCACGTTCTGTGGGCGGACACAGCAAAATGGCGAGGAGGAAGTACGCAAATCGTTGGCGGGTTAGTGACACAAGCGACTACCACTGAAATGACTTCAATGTGTCCATCCCTTCTACAGTCATTGGTTCAGAGAAGGGTTTTTTTGCAGGGTTTTTGGAAGGCTTGCCATGTTTACATTGAGTTACATGATGGTACGGTAAAGTCTCTATGGGGCCATGTGTTCTCAGGGGAGTGGAGGAGAGTGCAAAACACCATGAGATATTTCCCAACCTGGAGCTTTCACTTTATTATATGGTGTGTGTGGTGGCTGTTGAGTGACTGGATGCGTGGGCAGGCTACTGTAAGCAGAACTAAGTTTTAGGTGGTTCCCATACTGTCATCAAGATAAACTCAAAGTGAAGATTCCGTGGAACTATGCAGGAACACACACACAAACAAACACACAAACCCATTTCCAAGACAGACAGATGCTTTAGAATGATGCAATTCACTGGAAATACCAGAATTGCAATTCACTGGAAATACTATCACAGATTATCTAGGAAACCCACCTCTGAAAGTAATCCAACCATCAATCAACCACAGTACAAAGAAACACAACAGAGGCAACAAGGGTGTGTGTCTGGTTATTGAGCTGCACTGATAAAACAGGATGCATGAGGCCAGAGAGAGGTCAGTGTGTGGGCTGTATACTGGGCTCTGTAGTAAGGTTAACGGTGTGGGGGCCGATGGCGACATCAATCTAAAGGTCAGTGGAGACAGGTCCAAGCAGGACCGTCAGTAGTGCTACCCAGGCATCCCTGACCTTTCTTTCAACTCCAAATGCCAATGGAACTTGGCCTCACACACACACACACACACACACACACAGACACACACACACAGACACACACACACACACACACACACACACACACACACACACCTGTTTGCATAAGGATTCACCCCCTTTTCTGGTGCACTCCCACAATGAGCTCAAATGCAAACATTTCTTCGACAAGTCGCAGACCAAGTGTGATAATAACATGGATGCCATTTCAGAATGAATCCTCTTATCTCAGCAGGGTCCCTCATTTCAACAGGGAATCAATGACATGCTGACATGCCCAGACACACAAGGACAATAATGATGGTGGTGGCCTGGGGGCGGTCCAGTGGTCTAGCAGCGCGGCCTACAGTGTACACATATGCCCATATCGGTATGGGTTTGAATCTGGCCCACGCTGACATACCCTCTCCTCCTTACTTTCCTGTCTTTCTCTACTGTCTCTATCCAATAAAAACAGAAAAAAACAAGAGTGGGACTACCACACTCCAAATTAATAACCTTCAAAAAATATATAAATGACAGTAGACAGTGATTGTTTTCTAGGAATTGCACCAGCATCAGACTGGTTGCTGGTTTGTAATGAGGAAGGCAGAGAGAGAGAGGGAGAGAGAGAATGTCAGTCACTGAGTCAGTCGGTCCAGTTTAGTGTCACTAGAACGCTCCAGGGCAGCCATTTAGTCCACATGACTTCCAGGCCAGTGGGCTGAGGCTGATGTGGTTCTTGCTTGGCTTGTCTCCGGGTTGTAGCTCTGCTGTGCACCTGTGCGTACTATCTAAATGCAGTATGTGTGTGTGTGTGTGTGTGTGTGTGTGTGTGTGTGTGAGAGAGTGAGTATATGTGTGTGTGTGTGTGTGTGTGTGTGTCTCTCTCTAGTGTTTGCCACGACCACCACTCTGATACAGCAAGTGGCCTGTCCCCAACTTCTGACATTAGAAATCAATAATCTGAAGATTGCTGGAAATTAAATTAATTGACAAGACACTTACACTTGCATATGTTTACCTACTGTATGCTGTTGTCTTTGTCTATGCTGTTGTTTAAGTGTATATCTTCAATAAAGATCTGGACATAACTAAATAACACAGATATGCAAAACCCATCTAGATCGATTGACAAAGGCATATGAAAAAAACTACAAAAATTATACAAAGAGTGAACCATCCATTTATTTTCCATATGAATACCATCAAGCCACTGAGATGGCAGGGCATCATGAATAAAACAATTGAAAAACAATCAATATACAGGAATCACTGACTCCATTGACTGCATTTGACAGTATATCCCTGAGGCACACATTTCTTCATTCTTAATTCAATGTCTACGATACATCTGATGTATCTGAAGAAACAACCCGGACTTCTAGAGGGATCTGAGAAGAAAACCAAGCCTTCAGGGCTTTACTCATCCTTCTCCACATCACCGTGAAAACGTGACTCAACTCAGGGAGAAGCGTTGAAAGTCCTGTCATTCCAGCAATGTTTGTTCACTCGCATCGGCCTTCGGAACCGACTGACGTTGGACAGACATGACATGTCTGTTAGAGCGTGGCTATTTATGTCATGCTATGTTCCAACCAGAGCTGCCTCTGAAATGCATGTTTCCTTTGTGTGTAGGCAAATCGAACATTCGTCTCCAATTAAGACCTGATTTCCTGGATTCTAACTGGATTATCACCTACACGGACGTTGCACAGACATCAGAAATGTTCTCATTGCCATATCATAGTAATAGTTGTTGTGCGTCAGTTGGTTTACACCGTGTTATAATCTGGTCTGTGTCATTGACTTTTGAACCTGCTTTATTGACAGAGGTGTTATCCAGCTTTATTGACAGAGGTGTTATCTAGATTTACCTCTCCATGCAAACTGCTAAAACCAGCATCCACTCCCAATACAGTCTGTCCTACTTAAAATGGAACCCATATAGTAAGAGTCTCTATCTCTGAATAATGGAACCTCTATAGTAAGAGTCTCTCTCTCTGAATAATGGAACCTCTATAGTAAGAGTCTCTATCTCTGAATAATGGAATCTCTACAGTAAGAGTCTCTATCTCTTTGCCGGACTCACTTACTCTCTCTCTCTTGCCCTCTCCATTTCTGACATATCTCTGACACACTCACACACTTCCCCGCACTCTCGCCATCTCATACCTTGTCTGTCCGACCCCAGATCAGGTCACCCTCTCCCTCCCTCTCTCTCTCTCTCTCTCTCTCTCTGCTTCCATCTCTCCTACTCTGTTTTTCTGGCTCAGTATCTGCTTTTCCCTGGGGATGGGCAGTATTTGTATTTGTAGAGGAAGTTAAGCTAT
The DNA here is from genome assembly GCF_951799395.1 of Argentina silus. NCBI lineage: Eukaryota > Metazoa > Chordata > Actinopteri > Argentiniformes > Argentinidae > Argentina > Argentina silus. The sequence continues at coordinate 5,965,572 of NC_139665.1, forward strand.
GGTCTAGGCTTTAGCTCAGTGCAATGACACAGTTGTTCTAACACTGTGTGTGAATCCCATTGGTCACTCATCCATCTTGCTGAGGGGGTTGGCCTAATGCACACGCCTTTATAGGATTTCACACATATTTTCGAGTTTAATTTGATACATTTGTTTCGGGGGTATTTTAGTATTCTGTAACAAGATGTATTTAAATGTATTTTTGCTCACACTCCTATTTCTCTCTCTCTCTCTCTCTCTCTCTCTCTCTCTCTCTCTCTCTCTCTCTCTCTCTCTCTCTCTCTCTCTCTCTCTCTCTCTCTCTCTCTCTCTTTATGCTGATGTCAGCGCTCTTCTCTTGCTGTTGGTACAGTGGGGGAGTTGTGTGCATTAGCGGCCATTTTCCTCTCCTCTCACCCCCTGGGATTAAGGCAGAGCAGACAGGGCCCTGCCGTCAAACTCAAACTCACTGATGATGGCCTGAAGGCGGAAGCCTTTGTCTAGCATAAACATTTGAATAAATGATTAAAAGAAATCCTTCAAACTCTCCCTTTGAGTGCCTACCGTCTACAGGCATGTGCAACTCAAACAAGTCGCAGACACACCAGACATAGCTTGTAGGTTTAGATCAGAGCCGAAGCATATACTCCCAATACATTCCAACTGCTCATTTGAAATGCTCTTATTTTATACAGGACAACCTTTGCAAATGAGATGACGCATCGCAAGGGATTTAATCCTGTCACCAGAATTTCTAATCAATAAATGAATATACTGTAGTCCTGAATTCCTACGGTAGTCACCACACATAGACGAGCCAAGGACATCTGCTTATACTGCAACTCCACAACAAAATGTATCATTTTTGTATGCGTCTCATTTGCATAAGCATTACAATTCAGTGAGATTCCCAATAGGTTAATCCATTTATCACTCTAGATTGTGGGCGGTGCCCCGCACGGATCCATTTTGGATTTTTGTTGTTGTGATACGACATATTCCTAGTTATATATCTGTTTATAATTCTAGAACAGTGAATGGATAATAAGTTGTAAAACCAGTAATCGTCTGAAAATGAAAAAGGCACATAGAGTATGGTTATTGGTTGCAAGGGTTCAACCGTTGCACAAAACAGACAGTTCCACTCTAAAGGGCTCAAAATGTTTGTTATTTTTTTCTTGCCCAGTTTGCTTTGCAGGGTTACGTAACAGGCCGTCACATCTGTGGCTTAGTGGGCCGTGACGACCCCTAACAGCTATGATGGCTGGATGGAGTGGTGACTATATGTTGAATATGGGATTAAATCTGAAAAGACCCCCACTCCGGCAAACAGACAGACAGGCAGACAGACAGCAGACCACTCAGTCATGGGGTCTTAATCTGGGGGTCAGTGATTGAGCGCTTACACAAGACTAATGGTCCTTGATAATGGACCAAGCGATGCGCTACATTTAATGCTCAGGGGCTGCAGCAAAAGGGATAGTGATTGTGAAGGGGGAGGAGGGGCGATCAGTTGTGTGTGTGTGTGCGTGTGTGTGTGTGTGTGTGTGTGTGTGTGGGGGGGGGGGGGGGTCTCTTTGTGCTCTTTGGTGACATATGGGACCTCTACTTCCCCCAAGCCCCCATTCATAAGAATCCCCCCCGGAGACAAGGATGTCATCAATCAATAGTGGGATAGATTGGATGGTTAGCGTGGTCCAGGCCTGGACTGGGGGGGTGACAGACTGGGCTTGGCCCTGACAGGAAATGAGTCTGGGGGAGATCTAATTACATTTTCATCACACATGCCGCCCCGCTCTACTATCTCTACTATCAGTATGGCAAAGTCATTAACAGACACACAGCTGTGTGTGTGTGTGTGTGTGTGTGTGTGTACGTGTGTGTGTGTGTGTGTGTGTGAGAGAGAGATTCCTTTCTTTTCTTATGACCAATATTAAGATTTATAACCCTACTCTTCCTAGCTCCCCTGGCATACTGTTTTACTGTCATTCCGCTCCCTGAGATTCTAGAACAGACACAACAAAGGAGTGCCCCTCCTGACAGCCTCTCTGTCTCTCTCTCTCTCGATGTTATTTCTAGGAAAAAGAAGAAACCCTCCCAGAGGACAAACTCAAACGGGCTGTGGACATACGACACCACGCACGCTGTGACCGCGATTAGCAGAGCGGATACATCACCAGGGAAAGGCTGCCCCGTGACGGATCAACGGCAAGAAATAACCATATCCATAACAGCTCCAATCCTATCCCTCACCATACAATCACCCACCCTTGCCCCACCTGGCCCAACGCCCCCCAACCTCCTCCCCACCCCTGGCCCGTGCCCTCCCTGTTGGTGCCACACAACCCACCAGGGTCCCCCAGACACCCACTGACTTCCTGTTGTGTCAGAGAGCTGACCCTTAGCCGGCGTCCATGTAAGGCAGCAAGCTGGCCGACCACAGCCCAGAGTGCTGCATGTGTGTCTGGAAGGGCATGTTCCAGTCGGACCCCTGGTCTTTCCCATGTCGCCCCAGGGAAATGCCCTTTCCAATTCACACAGGAGTGTACTGACCCCAAATGTCCCCAAAATGGCCACCACCGCTTTCTCTCACGTACAATGTGAGGGCTGTGGCTATCTAATCTCTTTTTAGGCACTAAGTCATTAACATGTGAAATTTGATTTGTCTCATTTTGTCTTCAATGCCGAGTCCATTTTCCTATGTCAGGGGTAGTTATAGCAGTTGTATGTGCTTATATACGCTGTTTGTGAAGTCTGATTGATAGCCTAGCTGACTGGAGTTACCACCATATATACCCCTCATAACGAAACATGCACAACAATCATTGTGAACACAATGAGGCAAAAGTCAGGCAAAGGTCAGTTACTTCTACATGTTTTGGGGGTAAGAATGGAAGCTAAATAATATATGCCATTTAGCTGACACTTTTATCCAAAGCGACTTACATTGCAGTGAGTGCATACATTTTTCAGTATATATGGTCCCTGCGGAAATCAAACCCACAACCTTAGCGTTGTTAACGCCATGCTCTACCAACTGAACCACAGAGGAGAACCAATGGCAGGTGTAAGGGAGGTGGTTCGGTGGACCATGCACACGTGATGAGTAACCTGGAGACCTGAGTTCGAATCCCATCTCAGTCACAAAGACACCCTCCTTCATTCGCCCAAAGCCATACAGAGTGTTGGGAGGAAAGAGGCAGCGATAAAAATGGATTACCGTACAATTGATGACGGTTTCCCTATTGACATCCCAGCTGGTGTGTGGGACACTGAGGTCGCTCAATATCTGGGGATGAGAGCATGTTCTGATCTGTAGCTTAGTTTCATTGTCATCTCTATGAAAGTGAGGTAGCTGTTCTGTTCTATTTGAAAGATGATGTCCCATTGAAGCAGGCAACGCGTAGCCGGCGGCCGTTGCTGCTGTGTCATTCACTGGACGCTGACGCAAGGCTGACTAATAATAAAACATAAAACATAATAAAATAAAAAAATCTATCTGACACGGTTTACTATTACCACCACAATGATTCCCATTCACTGTATCATAATCTTATTTCATGATCCCTTCATCTAACGGTGTGAGTGCCAGTATTTGAGAGAGGGGACTCACCCTGCCCAGATAGAGCTCGTCCAGACCACAGTCTATCCACTTCTCCACGTCCAGTCGTCTCTGCAGCTCCTTTCTGTTGTACTTGACCGTCACCCGAGCCTGCCTCTTCTGCAAGCTCAGTCCGGGATCCCTACCTGCACCCCTGCTCGGAGAGTGGACTTTGTTTTTACATCGCCTACCGACCCGGTTCGCTGCCATGTCCACTGTGAATAGCCGGACACGTGGAACGGCTGGTGTTAGAGTGAGTGCGCTGCGCTATGGCGATAGTACCATGCCACTGGTAACCCGTTGAGATACCATGTCAAAAGACACTGGGTCCTAGTGCCACCCAGGTGGAGGGAAACCCATCTTGCCTATCCCTCCCTCTATCTACTGGTAAGGTGATGACAGGTGCATGTCGATATGCGTTCCTGACGTTTTTAAAAGGTAAAAACGTAATTGAAGATGGCTTACTGACATGACTGTGTACAAGCAATTGGCCTTTTCAATGTTTTATTTGAATATGTTAGCCTTTTATTTGATTTTGGGCTACAGCATGCTATCTTGTGATGGGTCACCAAAACGCCAAACGGGAATGTATTGTCATTTTCAGGGGTTTTCACACTGAGTATAAATTCTATGTTGTGAGTTTACAGTCATGAGAGTCCTTCCTGTTGATTGTGTAAACACAGCTAGTAATCCCAGCAGTCTATCCATACCCGGATGAGACTCCTCCTATGTGTGTCACATAGCATCAGCGTGATGGATCGAAGAGGTGCATGTGTGAGTCCACCACCATCCCCACCAGCTCTTACACCACATTGCTTGCTCGTCTGCTTCCATCCCCGTGTTTTGCCCCGTGGTTTGCTTCCATCCTCGTGTTTGATAAATGTGACACAATCTAATAAAGGGTAGTACACCAAATAATGTGGGAAAAAGGCTAAAACAAGGAAAACAATGTGCAAACTAAAAAGGCTTGAATCAAATCAAATTAAATCAAATCAAATCTAATCTAATTAAATCAAATCTATTTTTATTTGTCACATACAGCTGTAATTAACAGAGTGAAATGCTTTGGGATCTTGCTCCTCGCTAAACAACAGTCAACAACAATCAACAATCAGTAATACAATATAATATAGTAATACAAAAAAAGTGACAATAGTAGTGCATAAGGGTGTAGTGTAAGTAGCAGCAGTAATTTACAGTAATAGTGCAAAGACACACTGAATGTAGTGGCAATAATATCAGATGTGCAAGAGCAATGTCTACTGATCAAGGTGGGGTGGGGTGGGGTGGGGGGGGGTAGTATTGAGCACAAGTTCAAGGGGGGGTTGAAGTAGTGGTGGTTGAGCAGGAGGGTGGGGGGCAGTTGAGCAGTCTAATGGCCTGCGGGTAGAAACTGTTCCGGAGCCTGTTGGACGCATGGTCTGGATGCTCCAGTACCTTTTGCCAGAAGGCAACAGGGAGAACAGGGAGTGGCTGGGGTGGCTGGGGTCCCTGATGATCTTCCCAGCCTTCCTCTTGCACACCTCCCAGAGTAAATGTCCTGAATGGCTGGTAGTTTGAGGCCTGTGATGGACTGGGCCGTTTTCAAGTTTGTAATGATCCGGGTATCCATACCAAATTTCCTCAGACACATGAGGAAAAACAGGCACTGGCGCGCCGTCTTGAACACAGAGTGGGTGTGGTGTGACCATGTTAGCATTGGTGATAGCAATACCATTACACAAGCAAAGCACTCCCATCGATCATGCACAACTCTTGGTCATTCGGGATGGTTGTGGGTCACAATCCTGAATTTGTTTTCAGCCAAACGGGCAGCCCCTCACTGAGAGAAGGGTCTATAGAATGTAACCACAGCAGTCCATGATATCAACATGATCATTTTGAACATATTTCAAAACTATGCATAGTTCGTTTACAAAGATATTGTTTACCAGCAGAGTTAAATGACGCATTTCTGAATGGTATCCTTCAAGAATCAAAAGGTATATATGCTATCATTCATTGAAATGACAGTAACGACTGCACCTTTAAAGGTATAAAGTGTACTAAATCATTTTAAGATCTATTTACTCCATATTAATCTACTCTATATGCATTTGAAGGACTCGAGGTGATCAGTAATGAAGGATCAGATGGTGGTATAAGATGATGTTTTTATTGACAAGACCGGCGCAGACAAAACAAGCACAAAAGCAGCAGACAGGACAGATGCTTGGGAGAAAGTTCTGGATCAGCCATTTCTCAAAGTATAATTCTGCTGTGCATTCTCAGTTATACCTGGTCAGATTTAGCAGGTAACAGGTTTTGGGTTTCAAATCAACAATGAGCTGTTTACACAAATTTCTTGCACAGTGCAAGTCACATGCAGCCGTCTTATCTTGCCCTTTGTCAGGCTCTGCGGACCACAACCTCTCCAGGTCCAACGAGATAACATTAAGGAGTAAAACATTTCTCTAATTAATGCTGGACACCTGCATAAGACTTCATCCACAAAGAGGCTGAGTTCTGTTATCAAAAGTTAACTACATAGTTGAAGAAAATATGTCAAACAGAGCAATAGTATTCAAATACACCAAAGTCAGAATCACTAAAGCCCTGCTTGTATATTCTAGGTTTTATTTACTTTCAATGGCTGTTGGGGCACCAAACTCTTAAATTGACCCATGACTACTTTTCCGCGACTCTTCACATTGTACAAGAGAGTGCACCAAAATGCAGAGCTCTTAGAGGAAAATAATCTCGAAGGACTCTTCTAGGTCTATACCCCCCTCATGAGCTGTCATGACCTTTGTAAAACTTTCTGTGGCTACGGACCTGGGGGTGGTTGAGTTATTGATACCAGTAACCATACGAACCTGGAGGTGGTTGAGTTATTGATACCAGTAACCATACGAACCTGGAGGTGGTTGAGTTATTGACACCAGTAACCATACGAACCTGGAGGTGGTTGAGTTATTGATACCAGTAACCATCCAGTTACCAGCTAACATCTGGGATCCGAACCAGCGACCCAGCTATCGCCCCAAATGACAACCAGCCAGGCAAGTGGTGAGTGCAGGCAATATCAAGAGAAAATAGAATGAAAACTGCCTAAACTGCTTACACCTCTTTGTTGGCTGCTTTACTTATGCACCTCCAAGAGGGTGCTGTCACAATGTTGATGTATGACCATCTGGTCAGACCACAGCAGCATCTGTTTAAAGGCAAGACTCTTGGCTGCCCTCTAGTGGGCGAATACAATGTAATGGCCTTCGAATAAAAAGCATTTCCTAGGGAATACATACCGGCGACTAAACCACAACCACATACGACGGATCCATAAATAATGTTTGAGTCAGTATCTGAGGAGGTTGATAGAATTTCGTACTGGAGATAGTTGAACAAGGAACTTTTCGCACATTTTATATGCCGTCACACCCACAAGGAAGAGAGGGCGGCTTGTCAGATGGATAGTGGGAGGGTGACATGACACCTGTAGCTGCGATGTATTCAAGTCACCAAAACGCAATCGCTTCCATAAGGAAGTAGTCTTTCAACCTCTTCCAGCTGTCGAGACTTGGGTAGGCCTACGCGTGGTTCATATTCAACGAATTGCTGTTTATTCAAGTCAATTCGAATTCAAGACGAAAAAGTTCGTCGGAAGACTTGTTTACCTGTACAAAGGGTTTCACGGTCGAAGCTATGGCGCAGGTGTGGTGCGGAGGTGTTTTGTGCCTACTGCTCGGGGTTCTTGTGAGCGGTCAGCTCGATGAACAAGAGAAACACGAGTGTACTTGGATGGATCCGGAACTAGGACAAGATCTTGACCCGAAATCCCTCAATGCCGGGGCCACACACCTGGCTCACCTGCGGGAGATAACAGACATCTCGGGGTGCAAGGAGGCTTGCTGTAACCATACAGACTGCCAGATGGCCTTGGTTGGACACCCGGCGGATGGACCGTCCGACTGTTTTCTTCTGAGCTGCATAAAACATGGGAAAAACGTTTGCTTTCTGAAGCCCAATACGCAGTTCAGTGTCTACCGTAAAAAGGTCCAGACCAAGCTCGCTGCAAAGATTGAGGTCGTAGGCTATAGTGTACCCGTTCAGGAAGGCAACTCAACAGGTAGGCATGTTTATCTTTCTGACACTGCCAATCCACCTGTCTCAGTTCTGTTTATAAACTCCGTTTTCAAAAACCAAGCAAGGTCTCTTATATTGCAATTGTATCCATGTCATCATTTGGGGGTCAATATGTCTGACAAGACAGGGTAATGTAAAAGAGGACCATTCCTCAGCTATAGCCTCTGTTTATTGACCAAAAAGGCATACAAATTTCACAAATTTGGTGGTTCAAATTTCAAAACTCCACTTGGTTGATCCTGGAGTCAATAGCCACATTGACTTCTCACAGGTCAGGGGATGTGGACTGAGCAGAGAAAGAAGGAAAGAGTGAGCGTGTGTTCAGTTTCTCAATGGGTGCGTGTGATTTGGACAGGAAATTGGGACAGGGCACAAGAAAGAATGCAGTATAGCAACCTGTCCCATTTTCTCTGGAAGTCAATGATACTTTCTCTGGCCCATTGTAGTCGGTCCAGTTTTCCTTGTGAAAGACAGGATTTATAGTTTTAAAGGATGGAAAGTGTTAGGTTTTGTGGAGTGATAATATAGTACGTAGGCCCATGTGATATGAAAAATAAAGTCCCAGACATCACTTACAACATCTGAAAAGGAATGCAAACTTGTCTAACGCACATTTGTTTTCCCTCTTTTGGATACAGTCAAGTCGTTTGGATTGTGTTGCTGTCAAACTTGTTCCAGTGTTGTTTTTGTCCGATGGGCGGGTAGATGCAGGTCCTTTGTGTTGCTCTTTTCCATTTCCACCTTCACCAAGGTCTATGTAAAGCATATGGAAATACTCTGTATGATGTTGTTAAGTAGTGTGTTGCTTCGCAAGTACACTTCTGGGTATTACAGAGACAATGTTTTGTTGTGTGTGTGTGGTGTCTTTGGAAGGGAGATAGTGAATGTTCTTTGTGCCTCCTCTCTCCCTCAGATAAGTGCCTCATGTCGATGGTCGTGGGTCCCTGCCGAGCCGCCTTCCCTCGCTTCTACTATGACGTCACCAACCAGACCTGCAAGGCCTTTGTCTACGGGGGATGTAGCGGCAACGGAAACAACTTTGCCAATCGGGAAGAGTGTGAGGGCTCTTGTGGTGGGGTGACAGGTGAGATGTCAAGCTACAGAACATGTCTGATGACTCCCATGTCAGGGGAGGATGGATGGATGGATGAGTAGACAGACAGACAGACTGACTGATTGACAGTTAGATTGTGTTACTCCTCTCCAAGGAATGGGGTTCCGTTCCTCTCCAAGGAGAAACTGGTTTGTCAGTGCAGCAAGATAATAGAACAGACAACATTCAGCAGTATCTCCTAGCATGTGCACGGTCTCCCACAGGGTTCCATTCCTGCCTCTGTCTCTTTCTTCTCTCTGTCTCCCCTTCTCACACTCAAAGTAGAGTGGATGGCCACGGTCTTAAACATAAAGCACAATATAGTCCATTACTTGTTTCACTCTTGTCCAAGCCGTGTGAGACCCAATGTCCCTGTTCTACCCAATGTCAGTGGAACGTGATGTTTTAGTCAACAAATAGTCTGAAATGGTTATGGACGTCTAACCCAGCTGTGACGCAGCCGGACGTGACCGTGTTGAAACCAACTGAGAGTCACCAACAAGTGTGTTGAAATTCCAACCGTGTTGCTTTAGAGTCTTTGTAGATTGGTATGTGACTATTATTTTCTTACTTACCCTTAAAAAATATTTTACTTCTTACTTCCTCTTTCCCATGATTATTGTAAAGGGACATTTTAACTATTCTATGTTAATCAGTATTAGCTCCACTGTGAGCTGAGCTGTCACCCTCTGTGTGCTTATGTATGATCAATCGGCCATTGTTAGGGACAGGGAACATTCCAGAGCATCGAAGCTACCTCACGGCTAATGCAACCTGACACCATCAGAACCCGGAAGATAATCTTGTGTCTGTGTGTGTGTGTGTGTGATTGTGATTGTTTGTGTGTGATTGTGTTCGTGTTTGTGCGTGCATGTGTGCGTGCGTGCACCATTCCTGTGTATTTCCTATTTCAAACACTGTGTTTCTGTCATAAGCTGGGTGTGTATTGTTTGCATAGCTCTGCTGTACTCATACTTGTGACCAAACTGGTTAGGTGACCTCTGTAAGATGAGACTGTCTTCATGTGGGTTTTTCTGAGTCATGCACTGTGTTTACTAATCTCTAAATGATGGCTTGGTTAAAGGATTAATTTAGTTTAGATAAATGTATATGCGATTTTAGATATGTGATTGAGATCAACTACTTCACATTAGGGCTGAAACGATTAATCAAAGAACTTGAGTAATTCGATTACAAAAAAAAATCGTCTGCCTTGAGTATTATTATTTTTTCCATTTTTTGCTGGTACGTTTACAAACATTTATCATTTTTAATATAGTATTTAAAAAAGCAATGTTATTGCAAAAAATGTTTTTAATACAATTAATCGACAGAATACTCTATTACCAATATACTGGATAGTTGCAGCCCTACTTCCCCCTAGCTCAGACTGACACTCGTAAACAAGCAGTGGTCCGTTTCTGGCTGATGTGACCAGACAGATCACATGGTCTTCCATTGTAGTTTCTAACTGGCCTGTGGATAGACTGGGAGGTTAATGGGGAGCAGTTCAAGAGTTAGAGAAAAGCAAAGGTCTGATCTTGAGTTGTTCAAATCAAACAGGCGAATTTAACTTGTGTATTTTAGTACTAAAGTAAAACATAAATAAACAAAAAGATGACGAAAGGGAAATGTTATCTTTTAAACTCCAATTGTCCAATTGTTGTGAATGTTTCTCAGTGTTTGGGCTGTTAAGTTCCCATGGTGGTACCTGTGGTACTGTGTTATTGTGTAAGAACAAGATTCTTAACATTCTGCAGTCTCCATCTTCCATCAGATTCTGACTATACAAAGAGTCACGACACGTACAACTATCCTGTAGCTGCAACCCATGACTCCCAGAGTCTACAAGTTTCGCTCCATATCTGTTTATTATTCGTTTTAATCCATGTCAGAAAAAAACGTTGTGTTTTGGTATCAGTGGAGAGAGCCCACAGCTGCGTCATGTGACCCGTTCTCCCCCCTCTTATCAGGTACTGTTCTACCCAAGGCCCCTCCTCCCCGACCTGTCCTCAAGAGGATGGCTCTGCCTCTACGTGTCCAAGGTAATATACAGCACTTTGTGTTCACCAACTATAGTAGATAACGCTATTTCCATAATAAAAGTAGGGAAGATATGCTATCACTTTGTTTGATATCAACTGTGTCTTTTGGACTTGGACGTTAATAGCGATATCATGATCGGCAACATTGTACAGTACAGCGCCGACCTTGTGCAGTACACACCAGTAAGGATGTCATCCGATGGTTCCTTACCCTGAAAGTAGTCCCTGGGCCAGGATAAACAGTAATCCATGGTTCAGAGTTGTTTAAATAGACACTTACTTTAGTGGAGGACATGATCTATGATCTATCGTCAATGTCCCATAAACATTGCTATTAAGTGTGAGATCTGAGTGGGCTGTAATATAATACTCAACAGTTCCACATTTCATAAAGGGATAGTTCACGATTCTACACTTTACAGTCCGATGGTTCCTTACCCTGAAAGTAGTCCCTGGGCCAGGATAAACAGTAATCCATGGTTCAGAGTTGTTTAAATAGACACTTACTTTAGCTAACTTTAGGCACGGCTAACAAAAAAAAGGCGCGTGGCCGATTGTTTGTTATTAGCATAGGTAACGCCCCGTAAACACTATATAAGAGCAGGAGTGGAGGCACGGGATTTGACCGGCGTGTGTGTCGCCTAAGTTCAGGCTGTAGAGTATTGCACAAATCTCAAAACAGTGCTCTTGGCAATCTGAAACGGCTCAGCAGCCATTCATCCGTCTCATCAAATAGATCTGTGTGATCTCTAAAAGCGCGTTCTCTGCGTAAGGCCTGGATGGCCAAAGCATCTAAGAGCAGTATGTAAGCTATTCAGAAGCTGAACACACGCAATATCAAGGGTTTTTATAGTCTTAATTGGGATCAATGGACCAATAGTATTTCTTTAGCCCACAAATTTAATAATCCAATCTTTATAATTACTCTAAAGCATATGATAATCTAAATTTGATTATATGGTATATTTTTTATGTTCCTCAAAATTAAAACGTATGTTTCCTTGTGTTGGACAAACAATTTGTGGACTGTGAAAACAAGATGTTTTTTTCTTATCTTGGTAAGAGTGCTCTCGACCGCTCGTAAACCCGCTTGCCCGCTCGTTTTACTTAAGAGAAGAGCAAAAATAAGAAAACATTGATGAATCCCAGAAATCAATGGGTACTAACAAAATAAGAACAAATCATGGATACGAACAAAAATAAGAGGAAATTTGTTCGTATATCGTTTCCTGCATGAGGCCCACTGTTCCAGTTGATATTAGAAGGCCATGATATACACCACACACGGTGGCTATCTCTAGGGAATTGACTTGGAGACAAGCTCAGAATCCCAAATATACTCTGTGTGTTTGTCACTATGACCATGTGGAAATGAATCTGTCTTGTGATATCACACCAGGGGAGATAGCAGTGAGACAGTTCCTGATTGGCCATGTTACCATGTTCTAACATATTGATGTTATGACTCTACCATGTTATAGCTGCCGGTCCTGAGGGGCTCCTTCCCAAGATGACATCGTCTGACTTTGCCGGCAAGTTCTCTATATCGCTTGCTTCTGTTGGTGTTCATTTCTTCATGTCTTCCCCCTCGTCAACGTTTTTGTGAATTTGGTGAACGTTTATTCTTTTCCATCTCTTTCTCTCTCTAGTTTTTCCATCTTTCTATGTTTGAGTGATGGCCTTGTAGCCTTGTGCAATCAGAGCGTTTGACCCTGTTGTTCTGTCCAATCAGATCTGTGCCAGGCCAGCCCCAAGGCCGGGCCCTGCCGCGCCTCTATGAGACACTTCTATTACCATAGCGACACAGGCTCCTGCAAACCCTTCACCTACGGCGGCTGCCGTGGAAACAAGAACAACTATGTCACAGAGGAGGCGTGCATGAAGACCTGCACAGGTGACCTCTCACCCTATCGTCATGCCATTCACCATTCACTCACCAAAACACTCTGCAAATGCATTCAAAGACTTCATATAGTCACAGGCTTGATTCAGTTATGGATGCAGTAGATACAATGCCCTGCGTAAGTAATGGGACAGTGAAGCATTTTTTCTTCTTTTGGCTCTTTCCTGAATTTCCCCCTGGGATAAATAAAGTTTCTATCTATCTATCTATCTATCTACACTCCAAAAGTGTGGATTTTAAAGTTAGGTTAAAGTAGATATTCTCAGCTGTTAGTTGATGGTATTTGTGTACATATTGGTTTCACCATTCAAAAATTACAATCCTTTTTATGCATAGTCACCCTATTTCAGGGTACCCAAAAGTGATGCGACACTTGGCTTGACAGGTGTTTCTGGGTTGTTAGATTTAACTGGTTTAGTTCCATCATACAATTTGTGCAGTCAAAAGGAACACTCTAGGAGGTAGGCGTGAATGTGTCAGAGACTACCGTCCGCAGAAGACTTCTCCAGCAGAACTACAGGGGCTTCACTTCAAGGTGCAAACCACTAGTTAGCTTCAAAAACAGGATGGCCAGGTTACGGTTTGTTAGAAAGTACCTACAAGAGACTACAGAGTTCTTGAAAACGGTCTTGTGGACAGATGAGACAAAGATTAACATGTACCAGAGTGATGGCAAGAGTAAAGTGTGGAGAAAAAAAAAGAACTGCCCAATATCCACACCATCTGTGAAATATGGTGGAGGGGCTGTTATGGTTTGGGCTTGTATGGCTGCCACTGAAACTGGCTCACTTTTCTTCATTGATGATGCTACGGCTGACAGCAGCAGCAGAATGTATTCTGAAGTGTACAGAAACATCTTGTCAGCCCAAGTACAAGAAAATGTCTCCAAACTCATTGGACAGCTTCACCTTGCAAAACAATGACCAAAACATACTGCCATAGCAACTAGGAAAGTGGAAAGTGGATGACTGGCCAAGTCAGTCTCCAGATTTAAATCATTTTTACAGATGCCTTTATCCAAAGCGACTTACAACAAGTACATTTGTCTAAAGTAAGTGAATCATCTATACATCAGTCATAAGAAAAACAAATCTGTGCTTGGGCCAGGATTACTTTTTTTTAATTAATTAATTTTGTATTATTTACAGTAGAGAAACTGTACAGGGGGGTAGTGGGGATGAAGAGGTATTTAGGAGATGTAGATGATGTAGCCTGAAGAGATGGGTCTATGGTGGAAGATAGATAGTGAGATGGGTAAATCCTATTGAACATGCATTACATTTGGTGAAGAGTCCTCAAAACAAACAACAACTGAAGATGGCTGCAGTACAGGCCTGGCAGAGCATCACCAGAGAATATACCCAGTGTGGTGGTGTCAATGGGTCACAGACTTCAGGAAGTTATTACATGCAAAGGATTGTCCATCAAATACTTAACATGAGTGCTTAATTTGGACATTTGATAAATCTACCCCATCACTTTTTGGTACTCTGAAACACATAAAAAGTGCTGTAATTTCTGAATGGTGAAACCAATATGTACACAAATAAAAGATGAGAATCTTTTTTTTTTTTTTTTTTTTTTTTTTTTTTTTATTAGAAGAAAAAATGCTCCACTGCCCCATTACTTACGCAGACCACTGTATAAGACCAAATGCTAACATTCACAGTAGACTGCTCATACATACAGAGGTTACTGGAGATACAGTACCTTCTGAACAGCTCTTATTAGTCATGGCCTCTAACCTCTCTCCATTCCTCCCCTCTCCAGTGACCGTCATCCCTTCCGCTAGGACTGATGACAAGACCCCGGAGTATGCAGGTAATGGGACAGAGTATGCAGGTAATGGGACAGAGTATGCAGGTAATGGGACAGAGTATGCAGGTAAGGGGACAGAGTATGCAGGTAATGGGACAGAGTATGCAGGTAATGGGACAGAGTATGCAGGTAATGGGACAGAGTATGCAGACATGATCTCAGGATGGCTTCTGGGGCGGTTCTATGCTGATCGCACACTGTTCTCTACTGCCTGCCTGTTCTGTGGTGTTACCACCACTGTGGGGCAGCACTGCCTCATAGGCTCTGCGGTAGAGTGGAGGGAGGAGGCGGAGGAACAGCAAAACGGCAGCTATTCTGGCATCAGCTATTACAGCTGAAGCGGCTGTGTGTCTTCAAGCACTTGGAAGGAGCAATTGGCTTTCCACTGTGTATCGCTTGTTACTGTATTCGATTCCATTTCTTAGCCCAGCTCCAGTGTGAAAGTTTGTCACGTGCATGTCAACATCACACATTTTTCTGTCATGTCGGTTTGGTTTTGAATACGCTCCTCCAGACATGGTAGCGTCCCTCACGGTTGAAGCCGGCAGGCTTTGATCAAATCTGTCCTGACTCGCTTTCTCTCCCACCGTCCTCTCACAGAGGCCTGCATGGCTCCCTCTGACCCGGGCCCCTGCCGCGCCGCCATGAGCATGTTCTACTTTGACCCCAAGACCCAGTCCTGCCAGTCCTTCATGTATGGAGGCTGCAGGGGCAATGACAACCGCTACGGAACCCTGGAGGAGTGCAAGGCCCGCTGCACCGAGGACCAGGGTATGGACACACAACTCCTTAAGGCCACGTTTGACTCTTTGAAATCTTTCTTTCTGTGTCTATTTCTCTGATCAGCCCACCGTTGACATGGTCCCGTAATATCGTTATTCTGCATGACAGAGCCTCGTAGATATCATAATCACATCTTCGATTAGCTTCCTGAATTAGTCTCAAGATGACTGACACAACGCATCACGATGAGACTATTCTAGGAAGTTAATATGAGCTCACAGCTAGGATACCTTTGAGGTTTGTCTGCACAAAGTTATTCTATTTTGGGACCATATCAACGATGATAAACCAAAAAAAAAAAACATTTTTGGGAGTAAGATTCTGCAGTGTGATAGTGGAAAAATGGACAAAGATGATGAATTGTACTGTACACATTTCAAGCGGATGCAGCAGCACAACCTAGGTGATAAATAATCCTCTGTTCTGATGTCATCATCTTCGCAGGTGAGCACGGGCACCGAAACGGCCGTGACCGCTTGACCCCAGGTGAGCTTCATCTCCATGTACTGTAGCTAGCATAGGTTGAATGTGTTCTGTGGTCTGTGTTCTGAATACATACAAGAAGCAAAAGCTGTCAAAGGGACTTTGAGAGTTGGATAGTTGGGATGTTTGGGTGGTCATACAACTAAATGAACCATGAATGGATTAGATACGATAACAGATGGATCACTGGATAACACGAAACAGCAAACTAGACTGAACATGACAGATTCAATGGAAATATCTCTTATACTAAAATAAATCTGTCTCCCTCTCCCTCCCTCCCTCCCTCCTCCAGCCTTCTTCCTGGTGGCCACTCTGGCAGTCATCTCAGCCCTGCTATTGGTCAGCCTGATCCTCATCACCCTGAGACGCAGCAGGCTGCAGCGCCGCAGTTCCCTAAGTGACAAGGAGGAGCTGCTGCCCTCAGAGCTGCCCTCCGAGGAGCAGATACCTCAGGACCCCCTCCCAGAAATGGTCACGGCCTGAGGAGAGAGACCCCCGCCCAGCACCCCCCCCCCCCCTGCTCCTGGGAAGGTCCATGTCATACAGTTGCTCACCTCCACTCTCTTCACTCCAGCTATGGTACCTGACAACACCGGGCTCTCACCCGGACCCTGGGATTACTGGATATATCTGCTGGCCATCGACGTATTTTGTTTTGCGATTATTAGTTTGTTAAGAAGTTATTTCATTACTAAAGTAGGCTAAATATCTCCAATCATGAAATTGATGCTGTGGCTTTTTGCCTAAATAGCCACCGTCACTCATTTCGTAGATTTTTAAGGAGAGTTTTTGATTGCTGCACTATATCTAATACATACAGACTTGTGAGGAATGTTTTAGATTTTTAGAATTGTTTTTCTTTTCAAATGATGATGTTTTTATTTGTATATGGGTGACAGGACCCCTGTTTATATTGCACTAGCACCAAACACTTCTCTCTCTTCCCGTATAAAGTCATGAAATCCTGAAATGTTCTTTGTTTCTCTGATAAAAGACGATCTTCACCTCACCAGATGCTTCATGTAAACAGAGCCCTTTATTCGACCACTCTATGTGTTTATACAATAAAATGGACATTATTTTAAGACACTTATACTTGTGTGTGAGTTTTCATTTTTGAATTCTTGAAATACCTTCCCAGCCATGTAACCACCCACCACCACCTCCTTCTCACACCCACACATGCATGCGCGCGCGCGCACACACACACACTTCCTCCTCCTTTTGTAAGAAACATTGAATGTGGCTTTAGAAACCTATTTTCAAATAAGAGAGCTCTGTGTGTGTACTGTTAGCTGTGACATATGATGTACAGTACTTGAGTTGGTATCCCAACCACTGTGAACACAGGTAAACACAGCTAATTACTTACTTGACTATTTAGACATGTCACTTGCTTGAAATGGCTAAATAATTAGTCCTACATTAGGCAAACTAGTTCTCAATGACCTGTTTAAATAAATGTAATAAATACATAAATAAAGGTGAACAAATAAATTGATAAAGGCTATATCTTCTTATAAGGACGGTACTTAAATTCAAACATTAATTTCATTTGTACAACATGGGTCACAACCATGGATCTATATAGATCATTGGCCACAACTGGAAAACATATTTAGGAGCCACTGTTCTGTATCCTATCATTCAAGAGGCGTTGTGGACACTGTTGTTTGGTTTCTCACCACTAGAGGGCAGAGGTGACTGTGGTTCATAGTTCTTACCGTGTCCTCCCAACTCAGACATGTTTGTGGGCGCCTTGTATGGTTATCATATAATGATGTAGAATAACAAATCATAGGATAGGATTATGTTATTTTGAGTGGATTTGTACATACAAGACTTGTGTCTAAAATGTGTCTACTTATTTTTAAATGTTGCTTGGTAATATACATCTCAGAACCTATGTATGCATATAATTCATGACCATACATTTGAAAAGGCCTTAGATAACCTCTTAGTTTTCCTCTTGATAATCAGACGTTAGGGCAAAATGCCAGATTTTCAAACATAATTTTCATTCTGCAACAAAATGGCCTAATTGAGGTAACTTAACAACTTAACTGGTATGAATTGGTTCCAGGCCTTGAAAGTGGTTCCGATTAGAGTTGATATACTTAGGTACAGCTCTGGAGTGGGTGTGACCACCCAGGGCTCTGTGTTGTGTTTCTGTGTGAAGTTTACCTTCCTCTTCGCTGAACAACCTCAATACAAAGCAGCTGGGCTCCTTGACTTGTGTCCTTGAGCGTTGAAAAGCTAGCTTTTTGCTGCTGAGAACTGAGAGCTCTAAAATTAGGCCCTAAAGACAAAATCATTAGCTCATTTCCTAACCATGTAACTACCCCCCTTCTCCACACACACACACACACACACACACACACACACACACACACACACACACACACACACACCACACCACACACACACACACACACACACACACACACACACACACACACACACACACACACACACACACACACACACACACACACACACACACACACACTGCAGGTCTGCTATAAGTCAATGAGATTCTGACACAATACTTTCCATAAACAGTCAAAATGGATGTTAGGGGTACAGAGGGTTGAAATAAGGGACAAACACAGACGATGGGATGAGAGGGAGGAGAGGGAGGAGAGGGGGTAGAACGAGAGACCACGGAAAAAGAAGATGATAGAAGAATTCCTAGCGGACATTGCAGAAGGACATTGGCAGTGCAGCATGGAAGATATGTCTAAAGCAAAGTAAAAGGCAAAAATACTTGACACTTCTATAGTATCAACCCTATAATCCTCCTCCACCATCACCACTCACTGTTATTCATAATGATGCACATCCACAGCACAGAACACTGTCATCCCATCTCTACAGTAAGAACCTCCTCTCCTGGTCCAGTCCAGCAGTGTGTGTCCAGTGTGTGTGTCCAGCAGTGTGTGTCCAGTGTGTGTCCAGTGTGTGTCCAGCAGTGTGTGTCCAGTATGTGTCCAGCAGTGTGTGTCCAGCAGTGTGTGTCCAGTGTGGCCAGCAGTGTGTGTCCAATGTGTGTCCAGCAGTGTGTGTCCAGTGTGTGTCTAGTGTGTGTCCAGTAGTGTGTGTCCAGCAGTGTGTGTCCAATGTGTGTCCAGCAGTGTGTGTCCAGCAGTGTGTGTCCAGTGTGTGTCCAGCAGTGTGTGTCCAGTGTGGCCAGCAGTGTGTGTCCAATGTGTGTCCAGCAGTGTGTGTCCAGCAGTGTGTGTCCAGTGTGTGTCTAGTGTGTGTCCAGTAGTGTGTGTCCAGCAGTGTGTGTCCAATGTGTGTCCAGCAGTGTGTGTCCAGCAGTGTGTGTCCAGTGTGTGTCCAGCAGCGTGTGTCCAGTAGTGTGTGTCTAATATGTGAGTCCAGCAGTGTGTGTCCAGTGTGTGTCCAGCAGTGTGTGTCCAGTGTGTGTTCAGCAGTGTGTGTCCAGCAGTGTGTGTCCAACAGTGTGTGTCCAGTAGTGTGTGTGTGTTCAGGGCTTGGTTTGGACTGGTACGCGCCCTGGCCTTCTAACCTCCCAGTATTGTCAGTGGTGCATGTGGTCATCTGGTTTCCATCCAGTGTCTATGTAATTGTGCTTATTTAGCGTGACACCCCTCCTCCTCCCTCCCACCTCTCTCCTCCCTTGCCCCCCCACCCCCCACCCCCCACCCCTCCACCCCCCCAGTGCTGACACCCCCACCCTTCACCAGCTGCCTGACAGATTTGAGGGATGCTCTACATTCCTGGGGCATGTGTGTGTGTGTAGTGCCCCCCGCGTGCCCCCCCCCCCCCCCCCCCCTTCGAATACACACTTATACTGTGTGCATGCTGACTTCTACCAAAGTCTGTCCTCACACTCCTCCAGGCAGACCCCCCTGGCCATTGGGTATTCACATCCAGCAGGACCTTTACCAGTCGGGCTGTTTATCTCCCTGAGGAGGTGTCCCCCCCCCCTCCCTCCCCCCTCCCTCCCCCACTGGCCTCTCCCACGCGTCACCACATCTTTAGCAACCTGATGACAGACCACAAAAAGAAACAGACCCAAAACCAGCCTAGCCAGAGACAAGGAGCCGCGGAGAGGAAAGGAGAGAGGGAGGGAGGGAGGGAAGTTATGGAAGAGGTAGGGGGAAAGATGTGAGTGTGCGATAGAGAGTGAGGAGTGAGGGAAAGAAACAGAAGGTAAAAGAGGGAGAACAATGGAGAGAGAGAGAGAGAGCAAGAAAGCAAGGTGTAAGGGGAAAATGAGGAAAGAAAGAATACTTCTCCACTAAGAATGATGTCATGACTCTGGCTCTCTTGAGCGTGGAGGGGGAGGGGTCTAAAAAGAGGGGGGTTGATATCTTGGCAGACACGGGGACTGAAATCTGAGTGACCCTGACTAAAATTGAAAGCAGTTGCGAATCCTCTAGAGGGGCAAAGTTTTTGCGATCCAGACTCCGCTCCCAGTTCCCACGACACCAAGCGACCTCCACCTCTCTTTTTTCCCCCGCTTCGCCCGGCCATCCACTCTTTCTCTCATTCCTTCGTTAGTAAAGTCCCTGTGTGACTATAAATGGGAAGTCTTGTGGCATTTCGGAGAGCCGACCATGTCCAGTCGCACTTGAAAAGGCTGAACAGAGAGGGGGGTGGGTTCGCTGGGTTGGAGTGCAGGGTTATAAAAAGCAGCCTTGAGAATTATTAAAATGAAATGGAAAATAGTTGAGTTTCCGATGATTGAAGAGACTGTGTGGTGGCTAGACTACACACTGACCACTCTGACTTCTCTGACCTGTCCAAACCACCATCTTCCCCCCCCAAAAAAGGTTGCTTTGGATGATCCTCGTCGTGCAGACAAGAGTGTTTTCACAGAGGATTTTTCCTTGACTATGTGTGAGAAAGGGGAGCCACAGACAGACAGAGGGAAAGTCAGTGGGGAGGGAAAGTATTTTAAATATGTTGGGCAAAGTGCTGATGATATCTGATACTTTAGTATGAAGTATTTGGTATTAGTACGAAGTAGTCTTTTGAATAACGTAGCCTTTCGTTTTTACTGGAATAATCAGGGCCTTGTGTCTACTGTACACCGCCATATCAGTTCCCATTGTAGCTCACTCCATACATGGTACGCTACCCGCCCGGAGACATACTGACTCATTTCTGCAGTCTATTTAGTACCTCCTGACAGTTTTCACCATCTTTGATGGCATATCCATTATCACTTCTAAGACCCTCTGGATTATGAGTATGCCTGAAAATATTGGGGAAAGTTGTTTGCAAAAATCTTAGCTGTATCCCAATTGTGACCTGATCATCCACAGTGAAGGAAGTGAGCCACAATAGGAACTAATGAGGCTAGTGTCTACCGTGAGTTACAGCCAGGTGAATACGTGTGCGGTATTCGTCCTAATAGCCAAGGCAACGTGTGCGGTAAACTTTACAAGTAATTCATTTAGTTTATGACATAATAAGGGGAATAAAAGAGAAATTGGAGGGAGAGAGGCGTTCGCAAGCTCGCAGCTGTTTACCTCAGGGCCACTTTTCAGTTTGATATCAAAGTTGTTTGAGGTAATTTCAGTTATGCTAAACAACTTGCGGTCTTGGCAAAAAGACCTGATCGTGTGATTGTAAAAAATGTGTGCTCATGAATGTATTGGCGGCATTTCAAATATGTCATTAAAAAGTAGTATTTCATTCTGTTGTTGTGTCTTGACGTGTGTGGGGTAGACTCCTTTGTAGTTTGTAAGAGATGATTACAAGACACGTTTTGCAATCGAGCTATTTGATCGTAGCCAATGAAAACAGAGCTACCTGAGATTACCTCGGAGGCGTGGGAATCAGCTGCTCTCTCATTATCACATGAGATAATGGTTATGGTTCATGTCGCTGCAGGGCAGAGATGCGTTGTAGACAATGCAGCAGATGTGATAATGACTGATTGCTGACAAGATCATAAAGTTGGGTCTACATGGTTAAATACTGAGGCATAAATTGCTCAACTGGAAGGTGATTTTTTATTTGTTTTACCTGTGGAATGAGTGAAATATATTGTATGTACTGATAACTCAGCATACAGTATAGTCTCTCTCTCTCTCTCTCTCTCTGTCTCTCTCTCTCTCTCTCTCTCTCTGTCTCTCTCTCTCTCTGTCTCTCTCCCTCTCTCTCTCTCTGTCTCTCTCTCTCTCTCTCTCTCTCTCTCTCTCTCTCTTCATCCTTCTCCTATCCGATGAAACCTTGGTCAGAGCGTACTGTTACGCGTGTCGTCGTCGTAATATTGAGCGCTGTTGTTTGCCTGTTTGAATTGAACTGTCTCTCTCTCTTTCCAGGGTCATGAGTTATGACCATTTTAGGCAGCTAGGTAAGTGAAGTCATCTGAGGGCTGACGCTGATCTCCCCACACCTGCAGGCTGCTACAGTATGTCTGACTCTTTTATTGGACTGAATCATTTCTGGTTGAAACTGAAAGAGCCCACTGAAACCAGATGACTTCTCTCCCAGAGGGAAGGGGGAGGAGGGACGTCCCCCTGCGTTTGTGGAGGTACAGTAAAGTTCAGACACTGTAAAGAGAGTAAAGAGAGGATCTACTGCCGCAGGGGGAAAGCGGAGAGGTGTGCAGACAAAGGCAGGGAGAGACAATGAGGCCATATATGGTGGCCAACACACACACATATATATATATATATTCTGTATATACGTAAAGTCCTGAACTGATTCATGCGGTCTCACACATGCACGCACACACACACACACACACACACACTCTAATATTCACTCACACATTCCCTGATAAACTACTGTAACATACTAGGCCACAATTACATAAATACCTTCATAGAAACATCCTTATGTAGCGTACTGTAAGTACTCACTCACATTCCAACTCTATAACTGGTATTTCCTCACACACACACACACACACACACACACACACACACACACACACACACACACACACACACACACACACTGCTTCACACATATATGACCAGTGTGTGGGAAATAGAGTGACAAAGAGTAAGGGAATGTCTGCCACTTAGGGGGGCTTACATATCGGTGTCCCACCCTCCTCCCTTTAGTGGAGATGTCTGTATTCAATTAGTGTGTATTAGCCACAGCATGAAAAGAAATGTTCCCTGTTCCCCCTCCAGGTCTTCTAGCTAGGGGCCCTGTGTTTTTCCTAGTCAGGTCACATGGTCAGAAAAAACTCCTAGCCCTTGTTGGTAAGCGTATGTGTGTCTGTTGCTGCCACGGGAACCAAAGATGGAGTTTCCCTGGTCTCTCTAACATCTGTCATGAGTTTGTAAGTTGTCTGTTGTATGTCTCACTGTCCCTCTATCTCTCATTCTGTCTCTATCTCTTTCTCTCTCTCTCTCTCTCTCTCTCTCTCTCCTCACACTCTCATATCTGTTGAGCCTGGAGCCAGAAGCCCTAGTGAGAGTAGTAATCAGAGCATTTGGTTCTTACTCGCCCTGACATGACATCAGAGGATGACATCAACTGCAAAAATTAGACACACAAGTTCAATATTTCTCCCCAAAGAGACCCTGCACAAATTGTGTGTGCGCGCGCGAGTGTGTGTGTGGGCGAGAGTTTGTGTTTGCGCGCACGTGTGTGTGTGTGTGTGTGTGTGTGTGCGCGCGTGCACGTGTGTGTGTGTGTGTGTGTGTGAGTGAGTCAGAAGTTTGATACTGTACTGTATTACTAATGATTCAGTACTTGTGACATTCTTTCCCAGGGAGTTCAGAGGGATCTGGAGCTGAGAGACAAAGAAAAGTGATGACAAAGACCAAATGGTTCTGAGACAGATAAGCTCAGCTATTACTCATCTCTCTCTGTCTATCTTCCATCTCTCTGTCTTAAAGCGTAGGTTTTTGGCGTCGTCTTTCTCCCCCCCTCTGTCTCGCTTGTTGATCTCCCTCGTTATGTTTCTATCCCTCTGTTACTCTCTCTCTTTCACTCACTCTCTCACACCCTCAGTGTGCCGTGAGGTGAAGCGTCCATGTTGGTCCTTGACCAAGGTTGTGACAGAGTGTATGTGCGTGTGTGTCCTTCCCTGACTCCAGAGGTTGTGACAGTGTGAGTGTGTGTGTGTGTGTGTGTGTGTGTGTGTGTGTGTGTGTCTCCCTCTTTCAACCACTTCCGGATGTGGTCAGTCCTCTGAAATGCTCATCCTATTGCTGACCCCCCCCCCCCCCCCCCCCCCGCCCAGAGGCTGTATACAAGTGGAGGAGACAGCGGATGGATGAGCTCAAAGGTTGTGGATTTCAGAAATGTGTGTATGTGTGCGTGCGTGCGTGCGTGCGTGCGTGTGTGTGTCTGTGTGGTGGTGTTGGTGGTGGGGGGGGATTGTGGATTCTTGGCATTGGAGTTTAGAACTAGTGTTGAGTTTTGGAGGGATTGGTTGTCTAACACGGAAACTACACCGGTCGCCACACGATTGAATAAAATGGGAGCGTTTAAGAGTGTTGCAACGCTCTCAAGTCTCATGTCCCATGTCTCTGTGTAGTGTCTGTGTGAGGGTCTGTGTGTAGCGTCTGTGTGAGGGTCTGGAGGAAGAGGAGTGGAAAGGGAGGCAAAGGTTGTAACTGTCACCAGCTGTGGTAATACAGCACTTCTGGCCTGGCTCTTCCTACTCCTCGGTTATCATGGCAACACATTAAAAGGGAAGGGGGGGGGGGGGGCAGTAGTTTTGCTGACCTTGGGGGTCCTGTGCAACAACAGACGTCCAGACGGCAAGCCTCAGGCTTTGTCCCCCTCAACCCCAGGACGTATGTGACAGGAAGTTGGGGGTCTGTTGACTTGGCCAAAGGTTATGACCATTTCCTGTTGTCCGTGTGGTCATTGGATGCTGAGGCTCGGGGTGGACGGGCCCTGTGTCCCTCACCCTGCTCATTGTCACAGTAGGACAGTGTCACTGCTGCAGAACGAGCTACAGGGCTGAGCCTCTTTGGAGTGTGTGTATATGTGTGTGTGTGTGTGTGTGAGTGCATGTGTGTGTGTGAGAGAGAGAGAGAGAGAGAGAGAGAGAGAGAGAGAGAGAGAGAGAGAGAGAGAAAGAGAGAGAGATGGCGTTAGTGAAGGATGGCATTGAGAGTCTGTATGTATTTGACAGGGAAAACCGACAATCTCTCTCTTTCTCTCTCTCTCTTTCTCTCTCTCTCTTTCTCGCTCGCTCAATACAAACATTTGACTTTGGAGATTATGGGGTGTTGAGGAAGGAATACAGATATGTCCTTTTACATGTTAAAAACCCATCTCCTCATATGCAATGAAAACAATCATCTTTTCAACTTCCATCTTGAGGAAAAAGGTTGTTCGTGGGGGAAAGGAATTTTTGTAAATGAAGTAAGGAGCAGGGCCACAGCTGGATGGTTATGTCACTGGTTGTGGAAATGACAAACAGGACAGGACCAAATTACACAGCCGCCTCAACTCACACTGGTCCCCCATACTTCTCAAAATATCTGCCTAACTACAACCTCTGTCAGAGGCCTGTAATTTCCCCACTGTGAAACAGCCCTGCAGCTACGTGACTAGCAGCTGTGTGTGTGTGTGTGTGTGTGTCTGTGTCTGTGTGTGTGTGTGTTTGTGTGTGTGTGTGTGTGTGTGTGTGTGTGTGTGTGTGTGTGTGTGTGTGTATGCACATGAGGGTACTGCCTAGCACGAGCTCTGAGTCATCCAGGTGACCTGTAAGCCATCTCTCTCTCTTCAACATGTTCAGCTGCCATTTTAGGTCCAGATCATTCCTGGTGGGAAACTAGCCCTAGAGCCAAGATGGTTGCCGTCTTTCTGTTGCAACGAGTCATCTGACGTGACTTCTCGGTATAGGCTGCCCCACGGCAGGTGTCTAACAGGGTGATTTGTCAAAAGAGCGGATCGCTGGATTCCTAGGTACATGTCACGTGACCTGCCATGTGAAACGGGTGTGTCTGTGGCTGAATTCACAGCCCACACTCTCCACAACGTCCACACTGGCAGACTGTATTGTTTACTGCGTCCCGATTCTCCACCCTTCTCCCTGAGGTGTGCACCTGTCAATGACCCCACATGGATCTGATTGCATAAGATGGGTCTAAGAGCCCCGTGGCTGGGCTACAGCAGACCTGTTCTATGTTTTTAAATCCATGGAGAAGGACAAATGTGCACCTCAGGGCAAAGGGTGGATGATTTGTATTCAATGTAATGACAAACAAAACTTGAAATTTAAATATCTGTGTAACATCACTGGGTACAGCTGTCACCTGAGGGCTGTCTGTGCCTCTCACTGAGTCATCCCTGTGGTACAGTACAAAGCTCTGGGTTGTTCATTAAACAGCTCTAACTGAGTTCTAGCGACCCGACGGTACCTGGGTAAGAGGAACCCAGCGCCTCCATCCCTGCGGTCTCCTCTCCGGGCTCTGCTCGCGGTAACCACGTTCGCACTGCCAGGCCGCGGTCCAGAAAAACCACCGCGCAAGTATATCTAGGTCATCTGGATCCTGGTGTGGTTTTGGCCTAATCGACGACTCCGCTCCAGTCAAGCACTTTCAGCTGTGGCGAGAGGGAGCGTGTGTGTTTCACTCCCCCCCCTCCCCCTCTTCGTTCCGTGGCTAGCGGTTTAGTGAGGCTAAAGAGAGGTTGGCTGGTCCTTACGATACTTAAGCCGACTGGAATGGATGATATTCTGATAAAGGGTGCCAGAGATTCCCCTCCTTCACCATAGCAAATGCTTGTATTCATTTTGATCTGGCCTCATATTTTGAGACACATATTTAGGACTCCAATTTGCTTCCACTAAAGAACGCTGTGCACCACTTTGTTTTAGCTGACATGGTACCATCTTTTTAGCTCGTGCGTAAAGACTCTCGAAACGTATTTTCTATGAGGTAGGTAGGCTATGCATATTTTCCAATAATCTACAGGATACAATGTTTAAGATATTTTCTAATTTGATTTGATACCCTATCAAAGACATGATTTAATGAGTAATTGACACAGAGAGCGGAGGTGTATGCAACAATGGACAAAGTTTTAATGGGAATGGCAAATTGGAGCCCCTGAGTATCTAAGACATTCTGAATGTTAGAATTCTTGACTGCACAGTATGGTAGATGTACAGCATGTATGTGAATTAGAGCATTGTTACTGTACATGGTGAAACATTCATCCATCTCTCTCAGGACACGTCCTAAGCCATCCTCCTCCCACCTCTCCATCTTGATAAACTATCCAGCAGCCTTGGAGCCATCAAGCATTCTTGGAAACAAGGAAAACCCATCTAACCACAACTACTGTTTGGCTTCCCTCCCCTATACCCCCTGCTGGCCTAGTACACTAATGCAGAGTCCACTGGAAACTCATGGGGTTTTGTAAAGGCTCTGTGTGGCTCAAGTGTCTGTTCCCTTGGCCGTCAGACATCTGCGGACTCCCTCCGGCCTTCACTTCCTGCAAAGCTTCCTGTTTCTGCCCGGGACACACACTGACTGGACCGGATCATGGGGCATTCTGTTCAGTTGTCACATTTTTGGAATGTTCTGTGGAATCACTTAGGCCTAGTTTTTTTTTGCTGTCTGCTGAAAATTCTGTCTGGTCCTCAGACTGGGGTGAGGACACGTCATTATGACTTGCTGAGTGCTTCAGAAGCAACGTTATGAGAAACATTTCCAAATGTCTTGTGTGATTATCAAATGGAAAAGTATAGGACTATTAATAGTGCAGTGGTAAATCAAATATAGAATTGATGACTTACATCAAGAGGCATGTAGCTGTACTTAAGACTTGAGCACAGCGGAAGACAATACAATAACAAAACTAAATACATGCATTCCTAAAGCGATGCAACCATTTGACATTCCAAGCATGTGCCATCTGACGGGGGTCCACTGTCTCACTGGCCAAGCACCCGGTGTTGTAAGGGCCAGTTAGCAGAGAAAATGAGTCAGGAATTTCTCACTGTGCACCGAGTTTCAAATGAATGATGCAAAAGTGACACGTTTTCGTTTATCTTCCCAAAATAAACCTTGAGGTCTATGCAGACTGGTAAGCTCCTGGTATGTCTGCCCCCTTTCAAAGAGAGAGTATTTGTTTGTGTTAGGGTCCTTTGGAATGTCTCACTCTCCCCCGTCTCACCCTTTCCCTCCACTCTCCTTTATGTGCCTAGTGGGTCTGGATCGTTATGCATTGTGTATGTGTGCATGCAGGTGTGTGCGTGAGCGTGTGCCTGTGCGTGAGCGTGAGTGTGTGCCTGTGCGTGTGCGTGTGTGTGTGTGTGTGTTTGTGTGTGTGTATGTGTGTGTGTGTATGTCTGTGTGTCTGTGTTCAGTTGTTAATATGTCGTTTATTAGTGTAGCCTAAACAAAGTTTCATTTACCAAACCTAACGGACCCTGGGCTATACAGCATCTAAACACAGTTATCAGAACTCAACTTTCTTGAGAGTTAACCTTTTTGAGAGTTAACCTTTTCCTTATTATTGACTGATTGAAACATGGTAATCTACAGAAACTCAGATGTGCCCAATGGATAAACTACAACAAACATATGACCATCTATTTACACAAAGAAAAAACATATTTCACATAGCTGTTCGTGGCTTAGTTTATGGAACTCAGAAGTTAATTCACTTTCTGTTTCTTTAAGCTACAAAATCTTTGGCTTTGTCTATTATTGTTTCTTTTACATTTATCACTTTTACAAGGTAAGCGTAAACTCCAGCATGGTCTGGCGATATGTCCTAATGTTTTCCTCAGTGTTGTTAGTAATTGAACCCGTGCCAGATGTCTGAGTAACGCAGGTGACTGTGGGAACTCTTCCTGCATGCCAAGCCGTTTTAACTTAAAACTTGTGTTTTAGAGCCTCAATTAAAAATAAAACTAATAGCAACATTCTCACAAGTTTGATATCAAGGTCTTTTAAAATTGCTATAGAAGATACAAGTCTTCAATTTAACGTTTTATATCAAGGTATTTTTTTTAATGGATTTAGAAGTTAGAGGTGTATTCCATATTGTGTGTGAGAAACCATATCTCACCTTGGTTGTGAGTGACTAAACCGTGATTGACGTCTGGAACATCAGGATTTGGACTCTGTTAGTAATGCCGATGACGCATTGTTAGGTCACTGAACAAATGGTGATCTCTGTCTGTGAACTGTCACTGCCCCCTGGCCCCTGCACTCCTGGAATCATAAATGTCGGTAGTTATTTTAGCTTTAGGATTCTATGGCTTTTTTGCATGGCTTGGGAAATATCAGGTCCGTAGGGACTTCCCAGAATAATGGTCAAGGAGCCCTTCTGTCTCTGAGCTGAGGAAGACAAGACTCTTCTGTCAACCACAATGAAACTGGTTACCCCAACATTTACCCGTGCGTGTCATTCTGACAAACAACACAGAAACTGAGGGGTCAATACTTATGATAGAAATAAGTTATAAACCATTCAGTTTATATCCATACTGTAGCCTACAGTAAACCGATAGGTAAGCTTTTGGAACGGAAACATTTGTGAAAAAATGTAATTCTTCGAATGAGACCTTCTACACACACACGCACACACGCACGCACACACACACGCACTCAGCCACACACACACACAGCCACACGATATTTTTACCTCAAGTATCTACTGAGTGAAGTAGTACAGTACAGCTCATCATCTTCATGTGTTTATTCCCTATACTGTCAAACAGCTTCGTGGCGGCGTGCTGTGTAACCGTTAGTCTACTTTGTGGTGAGTGATTCCAGCCAAAGGGGACGGTTCCACACAGCCAGGGGCACGCACGCCAGGAAGGGGGACGAGCAATTCTGAAAACGGGACTTTATGTGTTTCTTGAAACTCGTTGTGTGTGCGGCCGGCGAAACAGAGGAAGACAACTTTTTCTTGTGTGGGAAACGCTCTTTCAAACTAATGCGTTCAGACTGGGCGATAAATCAACAGAATAGAGTGGCAAAGTACGTTTTGAGTCAAGGGAGATTATCGGAGTCCGGTCGGAGGACGGATACAGACAGCATAGGTTTGGATGTCCCCTCTCCACACACCTGTAAAGGTACGTTTACGTTCTCTAAGAATGTATTTAGCTGTTTGTCATTTATGATCATGGAAATATCTTTGACGCATTTAGTTGCACCTCACTGAGATATATACTACCCCAGAACATGTTAATGTGACGAGTGGTATTTTTGGTTTGGTCAGTTTTATTGACATGAAAAGTTAACTCCCTATGTCACTCTCATCCACCATAGCCGTAGCTTTGTGTTGATGCTTTGTATTCAGATTGTTGCTTGTACTACAACATGTTTGAAGATCCTTAAAAGTGCAATCCTTCATTAGTTTTTGTGTGTGCCAGTTTTGGTATGAAGTTGAGAGATGGGGCTGGGAAATTCTTCAGACCATTATGATAATGAAGTTATAGTTTCAAACGTATTTCAAAGATAGGCTGTACATTGTTTGTTTATAAAGACAATCTTTACAAACAATAACAACCTTATTTTTGGGGGGTTATGATAAGGTAAGACAGTTGTAATAAGCATACAGTATTCATAAGTATCATTGTTCTAGGATCAATAGGTACATGCATGAATTTAAATGACCATTGAATGGCAGAAAAAAATCCCAGATTGTGTCTTAAACTTCATAGCTGCTGAAGACTAAGAGTCCAAGGGTGTTACTGATTATGAATTATTTACTTGAGTCAGTGCTCAAAGTTACCAGCTTGAACATTTGAAACAAAAGAAATCAATGTGACTGAATTAACTTTGCAGCCGTGTCACTCCAAAACGTTCAGCCAAAGATAATGTATTCATTCAGTCACTGTAACATTTCTGAAGTCAAGTCAACCACCATTTTAGGTGCTTATCCAGACCTTCTTTGCCGGTTTTGATGGCCTCACCCCGCCCCCATCCCCATGGCTCTCTCTGCAGTTACAATGCACAAGGGGAGGAAACAGTGAACCAGTCCAAGTTCTCAGCCAGAGATGCTGAAACAATGCTCTCATTGCAGGGCTCTGTACACTGCTCCTCAGAGCCCCCCTCTTGCTCAACAAACATGAACTTCTCAAGCAAATCAACTGGAATGTCAGCAATCCAGAGAGGAAAAATAAAACATCACAGATCACAGTATATCCAGTATGATCTCAATTGACCACCATCCTCCCCCACCACGCACACACACACACACACACACACACACACACACACACACACACACACACACACACACACACACACTCACATGCACATACACACACACACACACACACACACACACACACATACACACACACACATACACACACACACACACACACACACACTCACATGCACACACACACACACACACACACACGCGCACACGCACGCACGCACACACACACACACACACACACACACACACACATACTCACTCACACACAGAGGAGTGAGGATTGTCGAGGTGTTTTAATGATTGAATCTAAATGAACCAGTCATCCCTGTACATAATATTCAAGGTTTATGTATTGATCTGTGGTCTTCAATAGGGTTCTGTTGGTTTGAGCTATTTGCAGGGAACATCTGTATAAACATGGCTTCAAAGCCAATACAAACTGGCAGGGTTTTCCTTTACAAGCGTATTGAGTGCATATGCACCTTCTCCAGAGCAGACAGAGTGTGTTGACTGGCGTTTGACTCAATACAACTGACATTCTTCTGACTGTTTTGACACTCACTGAAGGCCCTTGTTGGCAGATTCCCAGACACGCAATTTTGTAATTATTTTCTCTTCAAACACAAAACGGACTTACTGGACAAGTCTGTGAGTCTTGGCAAGCACATGACAGAAAAGGCTTTTGGTAGTGCAATCTTACTAATACCTCTCTCGGAGCAAAACATCTTTAAAAACACGCAAGCAAACGTCTCCAACACAAATGTTTTCCATGTTTTTCCCGTCTCTTACTTATTTTGAACGTGGCCTTGTAGCAGGATCTGGTAAGCTGAGTCAGAGCTGCGCTTAGCCACTGTGGCTCGAGTCTTAGGGGAGAAAGGGTATTGTCTGGTGTTTCGGACTGTATCAAAGAGAAGAATGGGAATAGGAATTGGTCATGGAATTTGAACAGAGAAACAGGAAGTGTCCCAGCACCCCTCCCTCCCTGCTCTGAGTGTTTGGGGCCCATCATTCTATGAGCCCTGTTTGCTTTCAAAGCCCAAAGCTCGGTAACCCCTTCCCGCAACTCAACATCCTTTCTGGAATCAAAAACAGCCCCTCTCTCTTTCACCAGCTTGTCCTCCCCTGGTCACCCTAGCTTCAGGAGCGTGAGCCTTCCCCCCCTAAATGCACAGGGGCCAGAGCCTTCCAGAGCCAGAGCCTTCATCCTGGTCTCCCCCTGGAGCACTGCAGGTCTCCTGTTGAAGGCATTTGGAGGGCTGTGGACTGTTGAGCTGTCTCATATGTAATGAGAGAGAGAGAGAGAGAGAGAGGGGGGGGGGGGAGAGAGAGAGAGAATACCAGTGTACACCTGAGTATACTGTCTAGTCAGAACCTGTGGATAACAAGGTTTTGGTCATTGCGGCTGTCCCTGTCCCTGTCCCTGTCCCTGTCCCTGTCCCTGTCCCTGTCCCTTTGGCAATGGCTTCTTAACTGTCAAAACTCTTGACATCTTTGGAGAAAATTCAGAGTAGGAGGATAGTTTGTTTGCTGGGACAGAGACCTGTATCTGCTGCAATATGCATCTCAACAGAGCAGCCTCTATGCAGCGCAGGATGAGCTTTAGCGGTGGCAGTGAGAGAACGGGACTCCGCAGCATTTCCGACCTCAGAGCACACTTGTGGCTTGTGGAAAATCTTGAGCTTGGAGGCAGTTCAAAGGACTGTCGGGTTTAAAGATGTCACGAGATTGAGAAGGAGGGAGGGAGGGAGGGAGAGAGAGAGAGAGAGAGAGAGAGAGAGTGAGAGAGAGACTGGTAGAATTGTTATCTTATGCCCATGGTTTTGCTTTTGATGTCTGATGCCGTATTAGGTGTGTGGGCATGGCTGTATTCTCGTTTCCGTGTGTGTGTGTATGTGTGTGTGTGTGTGTGTGTGTGTGTGTGTGTGTGTGTGTGTGTGTGTGTGTGTGTGTGTGTGTGTGAGGCTGTGAATGCTGTGAATGCTGTTCTGTCTGGTGACTCAGGGCCACACTGTTTCATGGCAGTACCTTCCATGAGTCATCTCACCTCTCCCTCCCTCCCTCCCTCCCTCCCTCCCTCTGATGACTCCCACTCCCCCCCAGACACCTCCTGCTCCAGGAGCAGTAAGTTAAAGGGGATTTCTCTGGCACGTTGGAATCTCCACTGCCTAATATTACGGCCCCGTTCTTTACGACAAGTGATGACACTTTTATAGAGCTCCAGGAACTTTGGATGTTACAACTTTCCCGGGCCAATTCTTTTCTCAGTCTCCTCATGCGAGCTCTCCTGAGCATTGATGGCCTTTGTGCACAATTGTGACACATCCCAGAAAAGAACAGAACAAGGGATAATTTTAGACTCTTATTTTTTATTTGCTGAGATCACAAGGTCAATATCCTATAGTTGCTTCTCTGACTGGTGCTACCTAATGATGTCATACAGTACTACACACACACACACACACACACACACGCATGCATGCACACACACACACATGCACACACAGACACACAGACACACACACACACACACACACACACACACACACACACACACACACACACACACACACACACACGTACACACACACACACACACTCTTCTAAGACCCAAAGATGTTTTTCAAAAGAAGTAAACAGCAAGCCGAAAAACATAGTATTTATATATTTCAGTATGTTTTTGGACAGCGTGATCATTCTGTTTGCTCAGTAACAATGGTCAAATCCAGTGCTGGCGACTGCTCATATGTAACATATTACCACTGAACACAGCTGTTATTTTGACTGAAGGGGGTTGGTCTGTCAACGTAGTTCATCACAAGTCCACACGCCTCCATGTTCTACTACAGAGGAGCCTCTGAGAATTGTGGTCCGGCATGAAATGGATAAACAGCATCATTTCATAAAGTCATCCTACAGCACATTCGCCAACAGATGTTGACCCTAATTTAACCCAGTTATGCCCTAAACTCGTCTTACTCGTCACTCCTAATTTGAATCGTCGGAATCCCGTTTAGTGTTGGGCCACAGCAGCATGATTGTGTCTGTCTGCTTCAAAGCCTGTCAGACGGCCAGAGAGTCAACCGGTGGACGTTTAATCCTCAACGGACGGCCTTCAGAGCAGCTGGGGCCACCACGGCTCAGCAGCACTCACTTTTAATGGCTGCACTTTACATGATGATATGGTGAAATGGTAATGACACCACAATAACAGATTCATTGGTTCATTTCTTTCGGAATGATCAACACACACATCCCCGGGGATGGATAGGGAAAACGCTTAGTTTGTCAATGTCCTACTTTGTTGGTGTATGATCAAAACCGCAACAGATCAGAAAGTGGCGATAGGTGGTTTTGAGGCCGTGTCCCAGCTAAGCGAAGAGACTTAGCATCGACGCGCTCCTGTACACGCCACAATCCCGTTCCCAGTGTTGTCGTGCTGGAGTGCGCGGGGTCATGTTCATTTACCCAGTTGAGACATCTCAGTGTCCGCTAGTTCGTGGATTGAGCGCGGAGACAAACACAAGGACAACTGTTACCCAGCGGGAGGTCACGAGGGAGGGGCTACTGAAGAGAGAGACCACACACAGAGCGCCCTACATAGAGCACGCCAGGCTCTACGTAGGGCCTCAGGCTTCTCCTGAGGCCCCCAATCTCTGTCCCTCCACTCCTCCAACACTGGAAGAGTGTCGTGTGCATCTGTGTGTATGCAGTATCTACAGTTTGTGCAGCTGCACTGTATGATGTATTAGTGAGTGTGTGTATACAAGTATGTATGTGTGTTTTGATGTATGCGTGTGTCCCACACACACACGTGCGGTCCCACTAACCAGCGTTTTCTATTGTGGACTTGTCAACCCCTCCCTCCACCCTCCCTCACACTCCCTGACACAATAGAAAGCTATTGTTGTCTAGCGGGGCAGCATAAGGAGGAGGCTGGAGAGAAGAGAGAAGAGTCTGGGCTGTGGCCCAGATGAATGGATCAGCGGGCCTCTCTCCCTGACCCGGGGAAAACACAGAGGGTCAGCTGGAACTAAAACAATGACTGCCAGCTCTGTTTTGACCATGGACAATGGAGCAGCCTCTCTGTCGCTGACGCTCCCTTGTTGTGGTCCCTGGCGGTCATAGTACCAGTCTGTTTGTGTGTACGTTTATGCGTGTTTTGTGTCCTGGTCACCTAAAACAACAACTGAGACCCTACCCGGCCACAAATGATGGACAGATGGGGCAGCCAATGAACATCAACAATTATGTCTGGCTGTCATCAGACTGGGTTTGAAATAGTA
This sequence comes from Argentina silus, assembly GCF_951799395.1. Classification (NCBI taxonomy): domain Eukaryota; kingdom Metazoa; phylum Chordata; class Actinopteri; order Argentiniformes; family Argentinidae; genus Argentina; species Argentina silus. The sequence goes on from NC_139665.1 coordinate 6,000,781, forward strand.
TTTTGAGTACTTTTCAAATACTTGGAGCGTTCTGTCTGGAGTGCCAAATGGGCGGGGTTCCATAACTGCCGTTGTACAAGGCAAACTCAAACGAGCACAGCAAAGTATTTAAAATGATTGTTTAACACTAGAGGAAAATCCTACAGTTTGATACCATTCCTCATTCTGTTCCATGCATGAGCCTGTCCTCTGATTTCTACCTCCACCAGCCTCCCCTGCTCGAAATCACTTTGTTCTCACGCCTCCTTTGGAGGTCTGGAGAAGTTTTGATGAGCAGATCTAGCTTGGATGGGGTCATTGACTGACCCCCCCGCTAACCAACTTCTGCCTTGAATTTCCCCAGGCTTTCTGAACTAGGGAGAGCCTGGTCTCAACAAGGTGAACTACATACTAACCATACTACATACTATTCATACTACATGGAAAGGACTTCCTGAATAGTGTGCAGTGAATTCGTACTCTGTGGAAAGGCAAATCTAGCATGACATACTCAATTTCTGTGAATTGCACGTAATGCAAAACTTTCTAGTGTTCTATACTGAGAACATATACTAAATAGATATGAGCGATATGAGCAGTGGGTCTTTTGATTGGGTTGTATGGATGTTATTAGGCTCATGGTGGTTCTGATGGGGCTCAGACAGTCTTCTGCTGTAGCTAGCAGTACAGGATTGTCTTAATGGATCCCATCATAGGTTTTATGAGGATCGTAACGTGCCATACGAGTTCCTTTCTTTGGAGAACATCCGTCCCTGTAACTGCGCACACACATGCAATGTATCACTCAGACAGTATTTTTACACACACACACACACACACACACACACACACACACACACA
>NC_139665.1:6006620-6009120 GCF_951799395.1 Argentina silus
GTGTGTGTGTGTGAGCCTAGGCTGGTTGACACGTATTTCACTCAACTCAATTCGTTTCCTCCTGTTACCATAGCAACCTCTGCAAAGGTAGCTACAGATTATACTCTCATCTGAAATCGGACTGTTTTGGACAGACCACATCCTGCTGCGGGCTCTCCAGGTGCAGGGCTTGTTGCACCACGCGCACACACACACACACACACACACACACACACACACACACACACACACACACACACACACACACACACACAGACACACAGACACACAGAGAACCAACCAAACAATATCATCTGTTTACTTTCTCTTTATCCAAGCAACTCTTTGACATATACACATATCTTGAAACTCCCCCAAAAATAGTCAGTATTCCAAAACACCAAATAAGGCCAGCGCGTCCTTGTGGTTTTCCCTGCAGGGTTTCTCAATTTCTATCGCATGAAACAACAACTTTGCCAAGTTCTCTCTCTTTTTCTCCTCAGTGCCCTTGCCTCATCAGTGGCTTGCATGCACCCTGAGGTGTACTGAAACTGGAAACTTGACAGGAACAGGAAACCTGAGGGCACACACACACACTCACACACACACACACACACACACACACACACACACACACACACACACACACACACCCTCTCTCTCTCATAGTCACGCTATCATACAGTGCTCTAGACAGGCCTCTGCCAGATCAACAGTAGGACGCTATCGAAATAAAGAATCAATTGTAATTACTGGTGTGTTTGGTGTGGCTGACACAGACACGCAGTTTGGTGGAGTCGGTGGGTGAGTGGCCGGTTGAGACCAGAGGGTTCACTGCCGGGTGTGTCGTCCACCATCGTTAGTGGTGTGAGAACTCTGCTTAGGAGCCCAGCCTACAGTACGGTTGGCAGCAGTCGCTGACAGTCACTGACAGAGAAAAACTGGTTTTTGACTGTTTAAACAGGCTGGCCTCACCATTCTGAAGGCCAGGAGAGAAGCTGAGCTGAGCAGGTAGGTGAAGGATGCTCTGTATCTGTATGCAGGATGTTGTTGAAGGACACTATGTCTATCCCTTTTCCTTCTGTAGGGACCAGATCTGGATCCAATACACGCATAGTCAAATGCTTTTAAGTGTTTCCGGTGCGATTGGTTTTGCCTGGAGTTTTGCTCTTTGGGATTAGTCCGTCGGTTACGTTGTACCAGGCCGACCGCTGTGATTGCATTGCAGAGGGTATCGACGTGTGTGTTTGACCCCGGGGCGGTGGCATTATCGGTGGGCACTGCCAGGGCAGGTTGGTGCTAGGAGAGAAGACAACGTAGTAAACCATCGGTATGTTATGGTACTTTTTGTAGCTGGTTATGGTAATTGAATAAACGTCTCAGAAACAAAGGACTTTGATATTAGGTTGTTATGATGTAATTACCTTTTTACAGTTAGCGTGTGAATGCCAACTGCAGAATGTCAAATCAAGTGGAACCATAATATATGTCATTTAGCTGACGCTTTTATCCAAAGCGACTTACATTGCAGTGAGTGCATACATTTCAGTATATATGGTCCCAGCGGGAATCAGACCCAGCCACAGAGGACCACCATCTGCTATCACCCTTTCTTGGATAAAGCATTGCAGATTCGGCTACCAAGCACTGTGCACAGAAATAGTCATCACGGATATCTCTTCGACCAGTGAACCCAGAAGGCTACAGGAAGTTGAACTCTGAGTCTATCTGTGCTGAAAGTTGGCCATTTCTCCACTCCAGGACTAAAACACAACCCTCTGCTTCTCTGATCTCATTGCAACCCACATGTCTATGTTATAGTGGGCTGTCTGAAATACCTTCATGCCAGTGAAAACACTGGGACTGTATACTATATTTTGTTGAAAATTGCACTTTCCACTTGGAGTCCAAACAGTCCTCTTGACCCCGTTTAAACCTGGACCCAATTGCTATCGTTTCCCACATTATTTGATTATACAGTAATGTCATTATTTTAATATTAGTTGAGTCAACAAATCCCACTCAGCCATGCTAGTTGCTTCGTTTGTTTTTCTGAATGAGAGTGTTAGAGAGTAACAGTTGGCACCTCCCTCCAGGGTGAGGACAGAGACATGGACTAGGTATCAGGTAGTTGGTAGTATTGAGGACAGAGACATGGACTAGGTATCAGGTAGTTGGTAGTATTGAGGACAGAGACATGGACTAGGTATCAGGTAGTTGGTAGTATTGAGGACAGAGACATGGACTAGGTATCAGCGTTGGTAATATACGCCATTTAGCTGACACTTTTATCCAAAGCGACTTACATTGCAGTGAGTGCATACATTTTAGTATATATGGTCCCAGCGGGAATCAACCCACAAGCTAAGCGTTGTTAGCACCATGCTCTACCAACTGAGCCACAGAGGACCACAGTACTGGTAGTGCTGAGGACAGAGACATGGACTAGGTATCAGTGTTTGCAGTCATTCCAGTTGGACGACCATGGGGTGGAAACCTAAACCTTCGGTCTTTTGGACTT
>NC_139665.1:6026620-6096620 GCF_951799395.1 Argentina silus
TCACACATCTCTCTCCTCCTCCACTAATGTCATCTGTTTATTATCTCTTGTCTTTTGTTTAGAGTGAAGCCTTCGACATATACACACTCTACTGTATGAACTACCCCAAGTAAGTCACGGACCACACTACTTGTGTCTCTTGGGTATATTACTTAAACTGAATGTATTAAGTGAAATGATAGCTGTAGTGAGTTGACCTATAATGCAGGGTGGGTGATGGAAATGACTTCTAAAGTATTAACATGCAATGTTTTTAAATGTGAGAAGGAATGTGGACAGTAACGTAATCATCATTCAGAACTGGTGCCGTAGAAGGAACATGAACATTCTACCTACAGTATCACAGTCATGATGAGTTTTAGGTAAACCTGCTATCCAAAAATAGCAAAGAAATGTCGCACACTTCAATTACCACGGCCAACCTTAGATACAAATCGTCATTTTTAATGCCATCGAACTAATCAAGATTTGTATCTAAGGTCGGTTGTGACCATTCAAGTATGCGATCTCTGTGTTTCACCTTTTTGTTTTGCATTCTAGTTAAACCTACCGTTCTCTGGCTGATACATTGTACTGCTAAAGCTTAACTAGGTTGACACGGATGACTGATTTAATGTTTGCCGTTTGATTGGGTCACTGCTCAATCAGACTAGCTTAAACGAAACCAGATCACCACTGTTTCGAGAGGCATCTTCTTTGTCCTATTAATTCCAATCCCACGGGCCACTACTATTTGACATGCAGATGTTTGAATTGGTGTATGTGCGTGCGTGCGTGTTTGGCATGATTGCTTGTGTGCATGAGACATTGACAATGCTTGTCCCTAGAACATGAGGTTTGTGCTGTCATCCAGTAATGCCCTAAAAGAGCGTGTTCATTGTTGAAACTGAGATACTGCTAATAGATACCAGGTCAACTTGTATCAGAGAAAGACATCCCGGTCGGATGGCGAGGAAATGCTGAGGGAATGCTTTGGTGTAAAGAATTGCGCTCTGCCAGAGAAAAACAGGACTCTTTAGGGGGACGGGCCGGAGGCATACGCATTACTGTACGCTTCACGCTAAGATTAAGCGCTGTCTGGCATAGCTAGCTTCCAACGGATGAGTCTTCCTGTGGACCCCACACTCCCCCTCTCCTCACACTCCCCCCCCCCCCCCCCCACACACACACACACACTCCATAATCCTGACCTCCCCCCTCCTGGCCTCCTCCACAGCTCGGTGGCTGTCCTCAGGGACTGTATGAAGAACAAGAGCCTGGTGCGTTTCTTCCAGGAGAGGCAGGCCACCCTGTGCCACTCCCTTCCCCTGGAGACCTACCTGCTGAAGCCGGTCCAGAGGATCCTCAAGTACCACCTCCTGCTGCAGGTCAGTATGAGTCTTTAGACAAGGTTGAAGCCACTCTGATGGTACTGATCCAGGACTGTCCAAGGCAATTCTGGAGATGTTATGTTATGGCCCTGTTCAGAACCAACTCCTAGCCCCTACACCCAAGACACTTGTGTAGATCTGAGTGGATTGGATAGCAGCAAGATGGTACTGTGGCAGCTGTCAACCTTGCCCTTATAGGTGAAACCTCTGCCATCTTGCTTACTTATCCAATCATGTCAGATCTACATTGTCTAGGGAGTAGGGGATAGGGGTTGCTTCTGGACAGGGGAGGAGAAGGAGGGGAAAGAGGGGAAGGAGAAGGGGGGAAAGTGTCTCTAAAACCCTGATACCCCATCTCTTGTCTTACTAGAGCGTGATACTCTGAGGACCAAGGGTGTAGCTGGTGTGCAAACGAGGCGTAGAGAGGCTGTAAAAATGAAATAATGACCCTATCATTAAATGAAAACTGTAGTCACGCAGGACATGGTATTTAACTCGCTGTGTTCTGACACTTATCAACGATCTGGAGGTTTCTTTCCCTCTCCAAGCCCACCTTTGTGGTTATGATGAAATGGATACAAACAAAAGTGGTTCACACACAAAATAAGCAAAGACTCCCGTAAGCAGGCAAGGACAACTCTTAAAATGATGAATGGATTATAGCCTAGTTCTGGCTTAAGTTAGTTGTTGATGATGATATGCAGCTGCAATTTGGGATTTCCCCATAATTTGATTCAATATATCCTAACAATATAATAGGAGTTTCCAGGTTAATTAAATGTGATGGTCTGATAGTTAGAATAACTATTAGTCCTCCTTGATCTAGCACTGTGACTGCTGATGGCACTTGTTCTTATTGAAGATTTTACTCACGATGACTGTACTTATTGTAAATCGCTTTGGAAAAAGCGTCTGCTAAATGACTTAAATTAAATTAAATTAAAAAAAATAATAATGATGTTAAACTCTCTCGATCCATTCCCCGTGTGGCAGGAGCTGTTGAAGCACTTTGACAAGAGTGACCCCGGATACGAGGTGGTGGAGGACGCCATCATCACCATGACAGCAGTTGCCTGGTACATCAACGACATGAAGAGGAAGCAGGAACACGCCATCAGGCTGCAGGTACGGCAGGACCAAGCAGGATGAGAGGCCCACGGAGGACCAATCAGGGGTATCGTGACATGTCATCATACGATATAACAGAACAGTCCATCGTGGGAAAAAAAGATTTGGTTTTGAGGTGCTAGATATGATAAGAGGACCCAATGGCCCTGATAAAGTCACTGAAACATGCTGGTTTAGAGTCACTAAAACAGCCACACACACACACACACACACACACACACACACACACACACACACACACTCACACACACACACACACACACACACACACACACACACACACACACGTGGAATGTGACGTACCACACCTCTTCAAGACTTAGTTTGACATCATCATATGCATAGTATTGAAGTAGCCACAGTATGTGCTGATTGTGGTCTAGCTGGAGAGATTAGAGGTTTCTGAGCACCTCTGTTGTATGTCTCCACTAAACCAGTTTGTCGCAGGTCAAAGGTCAAAACAAAACATGAACACTTTTGCCACTTTGGCTTTGTTAGGAGATTGAGAGCCTGCTATTGAACTGGACGGGTCCAGACCTGAGTGGGTTTGGAGAGCTGGTTCTGGAAGGTTCCTTCCGGGTTCAACGGGTCAAAAAGGAAAGGGCCTTCTTCCTGTTTGACAAGATGCTGCTGATCGCCAAGAAGAGGCTGGAACACTTCATCTATAGCACACACATATTTGTAAGTGACGTGACATTGGGAACTGGGATTAATGTAGCAGATTATTTGTCAGATTATTGTGTTCATCAAATTACGATGTTTCAGGTGAGTTCCTCTTCATAAAAGTCTTTTCTGGGGGGTTTTATCATGAAGCCTACTGACATTGTTTCCCTTCCCCCTGCTTCTCTACTTCTTACTTTTCCCTTCCTCTCCATCCTCTCTCCTCTCTCCTTTATCCCCCTCTCTCCCTCCAGTGCTGTAACCTGCTTTTAGTAGAGAGTATGAAGGACCCCCTGTGTTTCAAGGTGTCAGATCAGACCATCCCCAAGCAACTGCACATAGTACAGGTATGGACTATCATACATAGTACAGGTATGGATTATCATACATAGTACAGGTATGGACTATCATACATGGTACAGGTATGGACTATCATACATGGTACAGGTATGGACTATCATACTTTTTTTGTACAAATCTGTCCCGTGCTTTGTTGGATCTTGTGCAGTAGATCGATCTACCATGTTGTTGTTGTTGATGATGACGTTGATGATGATGCTGTATGTAAACACATTCTACATTCCCACTCATGAGTCCATCAGTAATTGATGAATGACATTGAAAGTGAGATGAAACCAGAATATCAAACAGAATTGCCTGGTATAATGTGAGACCAGTTTGATGAAACCATCTTCACTGACACTCTACAGGCAAAGAACCAGGAGGAGAAACGCCTATGGCTCCACTACCTCAAGAGATTGATAGTGGAGAACCACCCAGCCTCTCTACCCCAGAAGGTAACAACACCACACATGCATACAGAGCAAACTACAAGTCTGAAGACTTCGGGACCAACTGACACAAAGACTGTAATTGTCTCTTCTAGGGTTGTGCTGCCATCTCATGGTTGTGCAAAGGTTTATACAAACAGTTCATTGCAAGTTCATGAATCCTTGAATTAACATACAAGACAAAGATACTAGAAATATAAAGAAATAAATGAATTCCTTTAAATTCCATACAATTATTGGGTTTTTTTCCAGGCAAGGCAGGTACTTGGTGACAACTTCTGCCAATGTAAGTTTCCCTTCTTCTTCAAATAAGTTTGCACTTTACACTTTCAATTTACATTTGGATTACTGAGACAAACTGTCACTTTGAATTGAGTTGATGTCTGGTTTGCAGCTCCTCAGTTTGATCAGGAGAATTTGAAAAAGTCCTCTGCTTTCCAACGACTGGATGACACCCATGGTTACCATCGAGGAAGACGCCAGTCAGGTAAGGGCAGGACATGATCTGAAATACACCTCGAAACTCATTTATGATATTGTTGTCTTAGTTGTTATTTCCATCATACATTATAGCTCTGGAGATAATTATTATTATTATAAAATCAAACATACTAGGCATGTGTGTGTCCTGATTGAGTACAGTTCCATTTTACGTATATTCTGTCAATTCAGAGGATGAAACTAAATACATTTCATGGACTGTGTTGGAATGGAATGGAATTGATCCCAACAATGAAGCATGTGCTTGCTGAGTTCCCCAAAACTGAACTCTACATTTGGTGTGTGTGTTTCCGGTGTGTGTGTGTGTGTGTGTGTGTGTGTGTGTGTGTGTGTGTGTGTGTGTGTGTGTGTGTGTGTGTGTGTGTGTGTGTGTGTGTGTGTGTGTGTGTGTGTGTGTGTTTGTGTGTGTTTCCATATATGTATGTATGTGTGTGTGTGTGTGTGTGTGTGTGTGTGTGTGTGTGTGTGTGTCTGTGTCTGTGTCTGTGTCTGTGTCTGTGTCTGTGCATCACTCCTCCAGAGCCCCCAGAGTTCATCTACACCCCTGAGAAAGCCAAGAAGAGCCTACCCTTGCTCCTGGAGGGGAACCTGCCCTACCGCCGTGGCCGAAGACAGTCTGGTGAGCCTGCACTCTAAATTCAAGAAACAAGAAAAACACTATTTTGACCTATTTTTGGACAGGGCCTTACATTGACAGAACTACTCTCAGTGGAGGCTTACATCAAGTGAACCCTTGAAAAATAACATTATTTGAATGGTTTTTATCTTTGGTTTTCTTCTCAGCCCCTGCTAAAGATATTGAGGCAGCATTTCATCAAAGTGGTGAGAATGGTTCTTGTGTCATTTTCTAGACTTTACCATTACCTTTAGCTGTGCTGTCGTTCATTTGCAAAAACAAGTTAGTCAATTTATAGGGGAAACGTTTTGCACACCTGTCCAGAATGATTTATATGTCTCTCTGTTTTTTTTTCCCGTCACCTTTCTCACATCTTATGTATTCCAGTGTCCTTGAAGGTAAGCCAACACTTGACAACTAGACATCTTGATAATGAATTACCAGATATGATTATTGGTCATTACAGTGGAAAGTATTGGAAAAAGGAAGCATTTCCCCCCTATTTCAGGGCTCCAAAAGTATTGGAAAAAATCATATGATGTCCAAATAAAGTACTCATGTTTAGTATTTGGTCAACAATCCTTTGCATGCAATAACTTCCTGAAGTCTGCAACCCATTGATCCCACCAGACGCTGAGTATATTCTCTGGTGATGATCTGCCAGGCCTGTATTGCAGTTGTTGCTTGTTTTGAGATCTTTTTGCCTAAAAACTTATCATCAGGAAATTAAATGCATCTTAAATTGGATTTAAATCTGAAGATTGACTTGGCCAGTCAAGAACTATAGCTTTTTGCTATAGCAGTATGTTTGGGGTCAATGTCTTACTGTATGATGAAGCGCCAGAACATCATCAATTAAGACAAGTTAGCCAGTTGCGCAAACCATAACACCCCCTTCACCATGCTTCACAGATGAGGTGATACAGTATGCTGTAAATCTTGGGCAGATCCTATTTTCTCCAAACTTTCGTCTTGCAATTACTCTGGTACATGATAATATGAGTCTTATCTGTCCACAAGACTGTTTTCCAGACCTCTGCAGGCTTTTTAGATACTTTATAGCAAACTGTAACGTGACCATCCTTTTTGAGGATAACTAGTGGTTTGCACCTTGCAGTGAAGCTGGTGACATACTCTGTGGATGGTAGTCTCTGACACATTCACGCCTACCTCCTGTAGAGTGTTCCTGATATGTGGGACAGTTGTTTTGTTATGGTGAGCATTCTTCGGTCATCCACTGTAGTCCTTGGCCTACCAGCCCGTTTGCATTTGCTGAGCTCACCTGTGCTTTCTTTCTTTTTTAATGATGTTGATTTTGGTAAGTCTAAAATGTTGTCATATATTTTTATCCTATATATATATAATGGCTTCCTTGACTATGACTGATGTCTCTTTGGTCCTCATGTTGACAGACACCAATAGCAGACTCCAAAGGCACATGCAAAGCCTAGAATCAATACTAGACATTGACACCTGCACAAATCACGTGACAGAACACACCTGTCAAGCCAATTTTCCAATACTTTAAGTGTCCTGAAATAGGGGGACTATGTATAAAAACGGTTGTAATTTCTAAATGGTGAAACCAACAAGAAAATGAAAGCTGAGAATCTCTAATTTAACCACATAATAATTGTTCCGAAAGAAACTTTGTGGGCTTGCTGATTTGTGACAAATGCCACATCAGTTATTCATGTGCTCATGTTAGGGGGAATATTGAGTACAGCCTTCCACACATTCTCAGTCTATTCGATCTACGTTCACGTAAATTGTATTGCACTCCTATGGAGAAACATCACAATGACAGGAGTTGAAGTGGCATTTGACCCCAGCTCTGGTGCCTGTCTCCCCAGTCTGGCAGTGAGGGGGAGCTGTGCCCACAGGCCAACAGTCTGGGGGGGTCCTCGGGCAGCTCCAGCACCCTGGCCTCGTCTGTGATCGAGGTGGAGGCTGAGAGGCCGGAGACAGGTGGAGGCCGTGAGGAAGAGGAAGATGACCTGTCCCCCCTCAGCCCCCCGCCCACCCTCTCCATCACTGAGGAGATTATGCAGTTCATCAACCAGAGCCGCATGCGAGAGGGCATTGCAGAGCTGCAGACAGACACGGTATGTGAATGGAACTCTGGAGGGGGATTAGACTGCAGGAGATCATGGGCCTGGGATGTATCTTTCATATATTGACCAGCTGCCCCCAGTTTGAATTGTCCCCTGTCAAGTTTTATGAGTAAGTACCTGAGAAATTCCTGACCCCCTGACCTGTCACATGCATATTCTCAGGGCGGCAACAGGTTTTCACACTTTTAACTTTAAATTTACTTATATGATTGGAATCCTCTTATGAACATTGTTAGAGAAGTTTATATGCATGCTGTTTAAAGTGTTGTATTATGGGTTTGCAACTTGTGTATCAACACATGGTTGAAGAGAGCACTGTGTTGTCCTGTTGGTGCTAGGGAACAGAACTACAAGAGAAAATCACTTCATTGGATGGTTTCCCCATACAAAGATGACGCCAAGTACTGGACTGAATTGCACTTTCAATTTAGACTCACTGGATGGTTTTTAGTGTAGGACTTAGATTCATCTTAGTTTGGGAAACCATTCCTATAATCGTTCCAGTATAACTTTTTCATACAACACAACTTCTAAAATGACATTTTGTTCTGTATTTGTTTCTGTCCCTCCACAGGATACAGCCCAGAGTGAGTCTCTGGAGAGCCAAACAATTGAGCCGTCTCCATGTCCAGTAGCTCCCAAAATCAACGAAGAGCATTTCACATCTCATATGAAGGACAGTTGCATGGCACAAGACTCCCATCAGCACAGTGCAGAGGAAACAACACAGAACCAAAATGGGAGCAGAACCAAAATGGAGGACCAAAGCCCTACACCCAGTGAGAGTCAGGCCAGTGAGTTGTCCAAGGAGGGTGGTCTTGTGTGCAAGGAGTCCACGACTCTGTCATCACACATGATAGAGGACATGAATCCAGTGGAGAACTCAGAGTCCAAAGAACTAGACATATTCAGGGCTAGAACTGCATCAGAGGGAGAGGAGGAGCAAACAGTCACAACTCCCACACCACTCTCCCCTGTCAGCCTCACTGACAAACACAGTACTGTTTCCAAAGAGAGAGAACTCAGTTTTGACCTCTCTAATGAGGACAAGCCTTTGGACAGCCCTCAGATTCTCGTCAGCCTTGGCTGCATTTCAGAAAGTCTTCCGGCCGCGAAGAGAGAGCCCCAGCTTACCAAGAGACAGCCCCAGCTTACCAAGAGTGACAGGAAGATCATTGAGAAGATCCGCAGCTACTATGAGGCTGCAGAAGCCGAGGCAGGGGAGGGGGAGGGAGGAGACAGTCTTGAAACCCCTCGGAGAAACAGCTTCTCTGACATCCCCAATGGCCTGGTCAGGGAGTCCGTGTCCCGCTTCGATGTTTTTGGCCACCAAGATAGTCTTTGTGAGTCTGAGAGTGGGCGCTCCGATGGGGGGGTTGAGCCAGAGCACCTACCCCCACTTCTACCAATGCCTGCCCAGGGAGAGAACCTCCTCCTCAGCCCTTGCTGCCCAGCGGCTCCTGACTCTCCAGCTGCTCCTGATCCTCAGAGCCTGGAGAAAGTGGTGGAGGCCAACCAAGACCAGGTCCAGAGTGAGCCTGCTGTTGAGGAATGCAACAGCTCGGAGCAGGGGAAGGGGAGTGAGTTCCTGCCCTGCACAGTTCTAAAGACTGCCTGGAAGGAGAAAGAGAGGGGGGAAACCCCTTTTGGTTCAGAGGGGGACTCAAACATACCAAACCTCATACCGGCTATCACAAAAGAGGATACTAAATGTAGCAATGATGTAGCCAAAGTGACTGTGAAAGATGAAGAGATCATGAACAGCCACAGAGAAAGTGATACAGATGCAGAAGCCAAACAGGACCACTTAGACTCCCCGGTCCCTTCAACAGGTCTCCAGGTAGTCAAAACCACCTCCCTGTCCCACCATGGTTGGACCAGAACCAGAGACGGAGACAGAATTCCCTCCCCCAGTGGGAATCTCGAGGGTCTCCCTAGCCAGATAAAGGTGGGCCGATGGTCTCGGCACTGTAAGGCCTCCTCTAGCCGGACCCTGTACGAAGGGGTGGCAGACGTGGCTGGCATTGGGCTATTTGAGGCCAGCCCGGAGGTCCCCTGCCTGGTGGAGAACTCTGAGAGGATCCTCAGTAAGGTCCAGATGCTAGCTCGTATGTACAGTGCTAAGGCCAGTAGCATGAAGGTGCCGCTGCACCACAAGAGGGCATGCGTGGGCCAGGCACCATGGGCTGTCCGGCAGAGTGGGCCTCTCCAGCGGCAACCACAGCAGCAGGAGAGGAGGAAAAAGGAGAAGAAGAAGGAGGAGATGAAGGGGGAGGAGAGGAAGGAGGAAATCACAGTCAAGAGGGCTCAGAGCCAATCCACTGGTGAGTAATCCAGTTACTCAATCCAGAAGTCAATTTATATAAATCTGGTTTAAGCTATTAGTCCACTAGTGACCAGACTATTGCATTGACATGTTGTGAAATAGTAATTCAGCATAGGCTTTGTAACTGCATTGTGGCTGATATGAACGTTTTGATGATATGAATTGTTATTACACAATGGGGCAGCAACATTCTCTTAAATGTCTCTTATATTTTCTCTTAATCTTCAACTAAAAAGTGAACTCCAGGTGCACAAAACGTTCTTAACCATCCAAACCTGCTCTTACCCAGCTGTGCTGAATGATGAATCCCATTTGATCATACATTGGAGGCGCGTGGCCGATTGTTTGTTATTAGCATAGGTAACGCCCCATAAACATTATATAAGGGCAGGTGTGGAGGCATGGGATTTGACCGGTGTGTGTTTCGCCTAAGTTCAGGCTGTAGAGTATTGCACAAATCTAAAAACAGTGCTCTTGGCAATCTGAAACGGCTCAGCAGCCATTCATCCGTCTCATCAATTAGATCTGTGTGATCTCTAAAAACGTGTTCTCTGCGTAAGGCCTGGATGGCCAAAGCATCTAAGTCTTACTGTTGCTCTTGTCTTTCACAAGATCATTCAGAAAGTAATATTTTGTGTCACATCTACAGGTACATAACACCAGCAGTTATAGGCAAACCTTATTCAAAGGTTTAATACAATAAGTGCCATAAGTCCAAGTGCATATATTTATAACTGTGCTTTTGGCTTTTCACTGTTAATAGTGGCAGATGTTACCATACAAAACACTCAGAATTTCAGATTGACCAAGAAACAGGTAATTTACTGACACTAATGAGAAGGGTGACACTGAGATCTGGATTTCAGTAGACAGGCCAGGTCTGGTTTGAGGGCAGTGGTTGAGATGTGTAAAATGTCACATAGGTGGAAGTCACTTAGTCTTGACCTCAAGCAGTTCTTGTTTAAGTTCATGACAGAACATCTGCTTACACAAATATGTGGAGCCGAATAAGATCAGCATTTTCTTTGCCAATGTTCGCATTTCTGGAAACCTGGCTTTATCCAGCTGCCGGTAAAAGTCAACAAGAGAAAGCTGCTGGTGTCTGCCGCGCCACTCGTTGCGGGGTACAGAAGGGAGAAGACAAAAGCAACATGTTCTTTTCAATAGCTGCAAAATCCCGAAAGCGTTTGTTAAACTCCACAGAAAGAGATGTGATGGCTGTTGCATACCTCTTCGTTTGCGCACCGATGTTGTCCTGTAGAAAACTATCCAGGACCTCTTGCAAAGCTAGGTAATGTGCGGTGCAGGGTTCCATTTGTGACAAGTGTCTTTGGAAAAGTTACAGCTTGATTCCAGAGGCCTTAATGTGCGCATATACCACTGCGTCTTGTCCTTGGAGGCTAACGTTCAGCGCATTAAGATGCTTTGTTATGTCAACCAAAAAAGCCAAATCTGCCAGCCATACAGTATCTGACAGTTCTTGCATCGGTTCTCCCTTTTCAGCCAAAACATTTCCAATTTCTTCTCTGAGAGAGAAAAATCGCTGCAGTGCGGACCCCCGACTGAGCCACCTCACATCGTTGTGATATACTACATCTCCGTATTCAGCCTGGAAGTCAAGCAGGAACTGCTTAAACTGGCGGTGGTATAGGGCTTTAGAGCGAACAGAATTGATTGCCTTTACCACGGGTTTCATAACATGATCAAATTTGAGATGTTTTGCGCAGAGAGCCTGCTGGTGAATTATACAGTGGAGTATAATAGCGTTACCTCCTTCTTCGCTGACTTTGTTGTAGATCAATGTGGACAATCCACTTCGTTCACCAACCATGGCAGGCGCACCATCGGTAATAATCCCACTAACTTTACTCCATGGTAGTTTCATATCGTCAACAGCTGTACAAACAGAAACAAATAAATCCGTTCCTCTTGTTTGGCCTTTAAGGCTTTGGAGGTCAAGCAGCTCCTCTGTTATGTTCATGTCATCGTCAACTCCTCTCAAAAAAATCAGTAGCTGCGCAGTGTCAGATGCATCTGTGCTTTCATCGCAGGCTAATGAAAAATAATCAAAAGTCACTCCCCTGTCCCCCAATTGTCTCTGAATATCCGATGATATGTCCTCTATTCTCCGTGCCACAGTGTTACGGCCCTCACTGTCAACTTTCCTCTCTTTATTTATAAGCGCCATGGCAGAAACTAGCGAGAAGAGTTCACAGCAAGGTCACAGAGCCGTATAGAGTTAGAGTTCACCATGCCGTGAAAGGAGAAATTGCATTTTTAACCTTTTATGGTTTATTTATTCTGTTTGACAGTCCTAGCGGGCCATAAAGAATATATTATAAAACCGAAGCTGCGGGCCGTGATTGGCCCCCGGGCCGGACTTTGGACATGCCTGATCTAAGAGCAGTATGTAAGCTATTCAGAAGCTGAACGCACAAAATATCATCCAAGGGTTTTTATAGTCTTAATTGGGATGAATGGACCAATAGTATTTCTTTAGCTCTAAAACATATTACTCTAAAACATATGATAAGCTAAATTTGATTATATGATATTCATGCGTTTTTTTATGTTCCTCAAATTTAAAACGTATGTTTCCTTGCGTTGGACAAACAATTTGTGGACTGTGAAAACAAGATGTTTTTTTCTTATCTTGATAAGAGTGCTCTCGACCACTCATAAAAGAGCAAAAATAAGAAAACATTGGTGAATCTCAGAAATCAATGGGTACTAACAAAATAAGAACAAATCGTGGATACAAACAAAAATAAGAGGAAATTTGTTTGTATATTGCTTCCTGCATGAGGCCCATTGTGTCAGACACTGTTTATGTTTTGTGGTTTAACAGGGTGCCAGGAGATGACAACAGTTCCTTCCGAACCACAGCTGTTTGGCCATGTGCTCGTGAAGGAGCAGCTGTCCCCGACCTGCCACCAAGTCAACGGCTGCATCCTGACCAGCCCTCGGGTCTCACACTTGGAATCCACCTCCATGGTCTCTCCCCCTTCCTCCCCCCTCTACACCACACCTCACACCTGTCATAAAGGGCCAAAGGAGGCACCAACAGAGGGTCCTATTATGGAGAACCATTCTGAGGGAGTATCCTCAGATACTGACCCACATCTGGGGAGGCTTTCCACAGAGCAAGGTTCCCTAGTCCAGGAATCCCGCATCACAGATGGGGTTGGTAATCCAAGAGAGACCCCACTGTTGGCGCCATCTACACCCCAGTCACAGCCACAGACAGAGTGTAAGACAGAGACCCCAGTTTGGCCCGTGGATCTGGGCAGGACACTGGCAGAACAGAAAACTGGGAATCCCCTGTACTCCATCAGGGAAGATACAGCCTTAGGGGCAGCATCTTCACTAAGCGGGAGAAGAGACAGGCTTTCAGGGGCTGTACCAGAGATGGAGATGCTGATGACAACACAGCATCAGCCAGCAGCTGAGCCGGAAGCTTCAAAGGTGCTAGAGCCAGGTGAGGCCATAGAGTATATCCAGACAGAGACACCGTACGTGGGTGAGAAGGAGCGGGAGAGAGGGAGCTCCAACCAGGGGGCCTCTGGTGATCAAAGTAAAGCTGAACCTACCCAAGAGGAGTCACATGACGGGACAACAGATGATGGGGATGTTTCATCAGAACCAAAGATATCCCCCCACATCTCGTCCTTAATACCCATACAACAGAGATGTATCACTGAGGGGTCACAAGCCTTAGGACAGCCCCCACCTATGAGTGATCCCATACACACTACACTGACACATAGACACAGAGTCACAGTGAATCAGGAGGATTCCAAAGGGAAAGAGGGCATTGTTCCCACGCCGTGGGCGCCGGTCCAAAGCCCAGTAGCGACACATTCCCCGGGGGTGAAGTCTTCAGAGTGTCTGCCAAAGTTCACCAGCCAAAGACCGGCCAACCTGCCCACTACTATGGGCAGAAGGAGCCTTCCTATGAATTGGAATGTGTCAAACACAGCTCTCACCAACCAAAGGTATGATTACCATAACCCAGTTTCAGCAGTGCTTATAGAGTGCTTTCAAAATAATTGAACAGCAAAACAAATCCCAAATTGTGCCTTCAAGAACTCAAGATGAGTGGGTTACGATATATTAAAAAGGCCTATGTTGACGTGTTATCGGACTATACCTTTCGGCCTATGGTAATTACACAATAGGACTAGTGCCAACACTCAGTGCCAACTGCACAACATAGTTGTTAAGTAACATTCTCTCCTCTGTGTTGTACTTTGTACTTTCAGACTGCCGCCTGCTCCACTCAGGTCCAGAGACTCTGGCCAAGACGCTGGCCTCTCCCTCGTCAGACGGCCCTCATCCCAGCCCAGCCTGGAGAGATCAGCCACCCTCCCTTCAGTCACCAAGGCCCCCTCTGCCTTCAGCCCCAGCCTTTGCCATCGTTCCCCCTCCCCCATAAGAGGGCCTCAAGGCTCCTCCACCACCCCCTCTGCCCTCACCAAGTCCTTAGCTGCGTCCTGCATCAGTCAGTCCATCACCCAAAGTCTGGCTAAGAAGAATGCTCGGTTCCAGGCTACACCCCCTCCTCTAGGCGGCCCCCCTCCTCTAGGCGACCCCTCTCCTCTGGCTAACACTCCTGCCTCCCCCCTCAGACAGAGGTCTCCATCACCCAAACCCCCCTCCGGTCCTAGTAGCTCTGGTAACATCCATTCTGCGTTCTCTAGGGAAGGGAGCCAGCCGCCTAGGTGTCCCCCTTCCCCTCTCCGCTCTCTGTCCCTCTGGTCAAGCCCATCCCCGTCCCCAGTCCCAGTCCAGTCTCCCCCACCGTACCGCAGCCAGCGCTCTATTTCCCCAGCCTCCCCAGTCAGCCTCCATCACACCCCCTCTGCGTCCCCCTGTCCCAGGTCTGCTGCTCCAGACCAGTTGTTTCATATTGGACTGAATGGAAACAGCAACAACAATAACAGTAACAACACCATGAATGGAGGATGGGCTTTGAACCACACAAAGCCCCCATTAGCGAGCACACTTAGCACACCCCATTCCTACGATCCTTTCTGGAGTGGCTCTCACAACAGGGTGGCCCGGCCCTTTTCCGCGTCGGAACCCAACTCACGGGTGCAGTCCCCCACTCCCTCCCCCTCTTACTCCCCATCACCTTACAGCCGAATCTGCTCCCCTCCTCCTGTCCACCATCACACGGGCCACCTGATGAACAAGCCCCCCAACCCCAGGACCACAAGGGCAGGTGGGGCTAGCAACTTCAACCCCCTGGGTCTCTCTCTGGAGCTACACAGGGCTTCCACGATGAACTCTGCCCCAGGCCCCTGCCCGAGTCCTCAGATGACCTCCCCTCCCCCCATCGGGGTCCCTACAAACGTGTGGGGCATGGCCATCCCTCAGCCATGCAACCCCAAACTGGTGTCCCCCTCCTCAGTAGCTTCACCCACATGGGGAGATACCTCCTCCTCTCCTCGGAGAAGTTCTAGAACCACCTCCCCAACCCTACCAGTCCCCTCTCCGTGCTCTCCACCCCCCTGTCAGAGCCTGAGGAGGGCCAGGGGGAGCAGCCTGGCGGACCGCCCGCCCAGCCCGGCCCGGCACGCTAACGGGAGGAGGTCCTGGGCGGAGAGTGGAGGGCTGAGGTCAGACTATGGTTCTGGCCTGATAAGCCCCAGAGGAGGAGGGTCCTACAGCTTCAGCTGCTCTCCCTCCTGCCGCAGCCCTGGGCCTGAAGCTGGGGCCTTGTCCCCTGTCCGGCTGCTGTCTCCTGGGAAGAGCCTCCACGGCGGACACCACCTCACCACCATTGCCTGGCCTAACGTGCAAGGACTCCTGACCAAGTATGACTACGACGACAGCCCCGACTATAGCACTGTTGCCTCCCCGTCCTGTCCTCCAGTCGAGTGGGACGAAGGAGAGGAAAGTTGTCGGAGCCGCTTGATCTGCGCCTACGTGCCTCGGCCTCCCCCGGCCCCAGAAGGGGGTGCAGCGCCCATCCAGTGCCAACACCATAACCAGCCAGAGCCAGAGGAGCCCTCCTCAATGCAAGCATCCAAAGGGACTCTAAAGACCAGCTATGCTACCACTGTAAACCTGCAGATCACTGGCAGTGGACGCATCACTTCGTTCAGCAATGCCCAGGTGAGCCTGACCCAGACCTTAGCCCCTGTTGGAGACAGCCAGGGCAGGCGGAGGATCAGCATCAACGGCTGCAACCTCACCCTTCCCCAGAACTGTAAGAGGATGTGAGGTGCGGGCGCCAGTTGGGGTCCTAGCCATAGTGCCTTAAGCCACAGTGACCGAATCTTAAATAGGCACTTTACCCTGATGCAGTGATTTCCCTTTGGTTCCATGACATCTCATTCCAGGTCATGCAGTGGTTACTCAGTTACAGCTTTTCAATGGATTTGAGGCATTTTTCCCCCAGATGACCACTCAGAAACCCTTTATTTGACCCTTGTGTCCCTATGACAGGAATATGACAGGATTATGACAGCGTCTACAATTCTATTCAATTCAATTCTAATGGAATAAAATAATGCACACCCAGAGGTGAGGTGGTGACTACAGGAACATAACTTCAAAACGTAGTAGAAATGAAAGTCGCACGCTCCCATTGCAGTGACATCATTATTTATTAGCTTTCTTCTGGGTGTGGACAGACTAGGCTATACACACCTTAAAATAACATTCAGTAGCCTGTTACCAGGTGCAAGTGGTAATTAAAAACAATATAGACAATATAATAAATGATGTTATACATTCAAACCACAATTGGTTTCAGTATCAATCTGACAACATATTTGAATACATACTTGCTGATATCAGTGTTGCGTGTAAACAACATGGATATTATTATATAGGCTATAGAAAATACAAAACACTTCTCTTCTCAAGAATGCTCTATTCAAGTCAACTCCCCCTCTGGGCATTGGAACCTGTTCAATACTGTGTGTTTGAGGAGGGTCTTAGCCTGTAGGCCTACTGTATACAATGTGTTTGAGGAGGGTCTTAGCCTGTAGGCCTACTGTATACAATGTGTTTGAGGAGGGTCTTAGCCTGTAGGCCTACTGTATACAATGTGTTTGAGGAGGGTCTTAGCCTGTAGGCCTACTGTATACAATGTGTTTGAGGAGGGTCTTAGCCTGTAGGCCTAATGTATAGACTGTGCAGTCTCTGGGTTCTACGGGACTGTGCAATTCTGTTCTTGAGTTCACATGTTGTTTTCCACACATATGCTTTTCCATAAGGGCAAGGGCATGTTAATAAAGAAATGACACCCTTTGTATTGCATGAAATTATTCCCTTGTTTTTAATCATCTTTCCATAGGGATTGTTGAACCATTGGTATTTTGTTGTGTTGTTACATTGTTCATGGAGGGGGTTTGGGGGTATGTATTCAGAATATCTCTCAAGTTGGCCTCTGCTCTAGGCTGAGTTTGGCTGTAATGACTGTTGTACGTAGGCAGAAGACTCAAATGCACGACTCGGAGACAAATATTTAAATCCAATAGAATAGTCTTTACTATCAAAAAAGGTTTGGTACACAGTAGGCAGTCAATGGTAGGCAGATAATCCAGGAAGGGGGTAGGCAAAGCAGGGTTTGGTACACAGGTAAAGTTCAAAACATCAGACAGATAATCCAAAAAGGGGAAGCAAAAGGCAAAGTCAGAAACACTATCAGAGATCGAAATAACCAGGAATACTCAACACTAGGAAAGCTCGCTAGAACGCTTGACACAAGGTACAAAGACGAACTGGCACAGAGACAGGGGAAAACACAGACTAAATACACAGGGAAGGATGATAAGGAACAGGTGAAGCTAATCAGGGCGGGGTCGACAATCACACAGGCAGGAAACACACAAGGGCAGGTGGGGGAAGTGTCTGAAACGAGAGACAAGGTGAGGAACACAAGACAAACAGGAAACAATATGAATATGATAATAACATGAAACAAAGACAAACATGAACTAAGAAACAGGATGAGATGTTACACTGGCCTCTATTCTAGGTTAGTGAGTCTGGTTTCTATTCTAGGTTAGTGAGTCTGGCTTCTATTCTAGGTTAGTGAGTCTGGCTTCTATTCTAGGTTAGTGAGTCTGGCCTCTACTCTAGGCTACTGAGTCTGGCCTTTACTCTAGGCTACTGAATCTGGCCTCTACTCTAGGCTACTGAGTCTGGCCTCTACTCTAGGCTACTGAGCCTGGCCTCTACTCTAGGCTACTGAGTCTGACCTCTACTCTAGGTTACTGAGCTGAAATGTTGGTGGAATAAATGTCACTGCAATGAGACAGAGCAAAAGAATTGGGGAATTTTCTTCTGGAACCGCTTTACAATAAAAACCAAAAACTATGTTTTAAGTGATTATTCAAAATATTCAAGATAATTATGTTTGATTTTTCTCTTAAATATATCTGTCATATTTTTACTTTGGTTTGCTAAGGATCAGTATTCAATCTGTCCGCTGTTTCATGTTAGTCATTTTGGTATGACAACAGATTATGTCATTTGACGTGGGAGATCATGAACAGACATGACATATAATGAGGACAGATCTCATTTTCTTATTCAGGTCTTATTATTATTCTTTCATATCCCTGACATATGGACACTGTCAATTTAAGTATTACCACAACTTGGTTTGATCAAACCACTGCGGAGCAGGATGTCAACCGAACCCCCAGTGAAATAACTATTTGCCAATGTTGTTTCAATCAGTCTTCATGATCATGCATTTGTTTTCTTCTTCGAAAGAAAGGTTTATTCTGTCAAGCAAGAAACAATATATTGTTTACCAAAGTCTCTGTTTATGGTTGGCACAGGGAAAACTGTGGATTTAATTCCTACTATTATTTATGAAGTAGTCTTTTTTTGTCTGCATTTCTGGCACTTAATATTATGTCTTTATTTTTGCACAATGTCCCCAGCAGTTTAATGACGTGTCTGTGAAGTTTCTTTTATTTCAGACCAAATCGAGATGTCCATGTCTGTGTATCTTATGTTTTTGTATACATTTTATTAGTGCCTCCTGGTGAAAATATATATTTCAATGTGTTATCTGCTTCCATTAGAGTTGAAAATAAGGGAAAATAAGGATTAACAAAATTCAGGGAAAACAATGGTGCAAGAAGATGAAGGGTGTTGACACAATTGGTCGACACGTTTTCATAATGATCAGTCTTATCATATAATGCAGTTCTCATTTCCCAGCATAAGTAGTACACTTAGGCTATTACATTTTAGGTTTGAACATATGTGTGCGCTCCTCTGGTCAAATGACTCAACCACTGTGTCTATAATAAAGTGCTTTCCAATTATATATTTGTACTCCAATAATAATAATAATAAAAAATTAAAGACCCTTTGATGCTGTCTGTTTCATGCTCTGTACAATGATCATTTCCAGTACTTGGCCCACGTGTGAGTGTCATTGCCATGATCTCCCACTACTATAAACTACTCTTCATATGGAACAGTGCCCTCTACTGACGTGCTGTTTGTAAAGGCTTTTCGAGGACAATTAATAATCCCGTTCAAAGCGCCGAGCCCCCTACAAGTGTAAACAAGTGTAAAAAGTCTGCCAGTTTTCTGCTCCCCCTACGTGCGTGGTTCCCTTTTTGATTTTTTGGTACTCACTAGTAAGTCAGTCGGTAAAGGACACCTATCGCATTTGGGAGTGGGAGGCGTGGGGGAGTGGGTTGGCTAGTTGTACAACAAGTCTGCTTGTTGGGAATTACGGTACTTTTATTTTCATTTTCACTGGTTCAAAGTTGAAACCGGTCTCTGCAACTTGTACCGTGAGTAGGTAAGTCGTTGACCATTACAGAAGTGCATACAGGTTGGTTATATTGAATAACTAAACGACCTATGTCTTACCAGGACGCGTCTTCTGTAACTCGTAAAGTTGTATATGTACTATGATAGTCTCTTTCTAAAATGTAATTGTGGAGCTTTTTCTCGAATGGGTTGACTTGACGGAAACTTGTAACATGTCATAGCCACATCTGTTCCCGTCGTATGGCCACGCAGCTGAGATGAGCTCTATGCGAATATACAGTAGATGAGCTCTATGCGAATATACAGTAGATGAGCTCTATGCGAATATACAGTAGATGAGCTCTATGCGAATATACAGTAGATGAGCTCTATGCGAATATACAGTAGATGAGCTCTATGCGAATATACAGTAGATGAGCTCTATGCGAATATACAGTAGATGAGCTCTATGCGAATATATAGTAGATGAGCTCTATGCGAATATACAGTAGATGAGCTCTATGCGAATATACAGTAGATGAGCTCTATGCGAATATATAGTAGATGAACTCTATGCAAATATACAGATTAGCTCTATGTGAATATACAGTAGGCTACAGTACGACAGTAACATGGTGCTAAACATGTAGCCTGTCACGGTGTACAGTGCGTTTAGTAGGCAGCTAATTATGCCCTATAAAATACATATTATCCATTGATTCTAAAGCCCTATAGAAATCATATAACATTTTTCCTATTGCATATACGTTAAAGGACATAATTATAATAAGCTACTGAGCTGCCAACCAAACGTACTTTGTACATCGTTACATGTTAATAGTTGCCATAGTAAACATGTAAAGTCTGTAAAGTCGTCGGGTTACTCCTTACCTATCAAAGTGTTATGTTGAAAGAAATGTTTGCAAATATGCCCGCACATATGTTACCAAAGGCTTGACAGTTACTTTCTCTAACAACCACATTCTTTCAACTGGTTTTTCCTCTCCAGAAAAAGAAGACTGAACTCGGCCAGGAGGTAACTCCAGTCACATTGCTGAAAGCTTGCTACATTTTGCTGCTACTTCCCAGGAAAAGCTGTTGTGGTGAAAGCGTGGAGGATACTAAACCCCAGTTCATTCTTCTGATTCCATGTCTGCAAGCCTGATATCAGTCAGTGTGTGCTCTGATGAAGGTCACTATTTGAGGAAAGCTCAGCACCATAGATAGCTCAAATCATAAAGTGTGAGGAGGTTATGTCGGAGGTTATTTTGGTTCTGCTCTTCATCACAGCCCGAGTCTTGGATGCTTGGATTAAAGACATGCACCACTGTGCTCTCCTTAGAGGCCCATCCGAAGGTTCTGTGATATACAGTAGTGGGCCCATGCCATGCTGAAGAAAGAGAGAACAGACTCCCTCAGAGGCATTCTGCTGTGGCTGCTCTGCTTGACCGACCTGACTATGAGACAGACTGATGGACAATCTCGATGCAGCCTTGAGAGTGTCACACTTGTGCAAGACTTCCTTGGGGCAGTTCGCAAGATGGTACCTAGATATTTTCTGTCTGTTGTTTTATATATTATCTGACACACACACATATATATATGTAATATGTCAGATAATATTCAAACCACTCCCATGATTTGGCCAAGAACACTTGTGGGGCCTCTGATATGATACAGATAAATTGTAGAGTAAACATATTCAAAAGGAATCCCAAAGGCTAAATCTATTTCTGATTTTAAGTGTCACCAATTAATTCGTATCTCATCCTTTTTTATGTTGACCATGTAGTATATTATATTGTCTCCCTTATCAGAAATCGTTTGATAGCAGACTGTACACTCCAACCATCCAAGATTATGAGGTATGTGATTTATTTGTATGTGTTATTGCTGCACACTCTTGGAATTCAATCAAACCTGCAAAAAAGCTGTTGGTTACAAACTACTGCCCATGCACACAGCCACACTTCCTATTCTGAAAACTGGAAGCATTTACCTGTGAGAGTGGTAGTAGATTTCTATCCACAAGGGTATACTGAACCCTTTCTTGACTGTTTCTTGCCTGTAAGGTCGCAGCCACACAGAAACAGTCAAATCAAAGATTATTTTTAGATTGTAAACGGTACAATGAAAAGCTTGAAACTACCTATATAAGGATAAGGATAAACCTCTCAACAATGCAATGTAAATATAAAGATTGGAATAAAAAATAACAATAACAAAACACAATATGTTAACGCACTATAAGTGTAGCAATATGGTGGTATAGATATTTTAAATATAGCAGCAATGATGGGAGTGAGTATGTGTGTATGTGATGTGCTGAGGTGAGTGCAAAGTGTCAAATTGTCAGGTAGTGCTGCTAGGGCAGATGGGGGAATCAGTTCATAAGTCTTATGGCTTGGAGGTAGAAAATGTCTCGGAACCTGTTGGTCCGAGACCGGATGCTCCAGAACCGTTTACCAGACAGTAGCGGAGAGAACAGGGTGTGACTGGGGTCTTTGATGATGTTCTTCTTCCGGGCCTTCCTCAGACACCTCCTGGAACATGTCCTGTACGGCTGGGAGCTCACTCCCCGTGATGTACTGTGCCATTTTCACAACCCTCTGTAGAGCCTTGCGGTGACATGGTGACATATCAAAAGTTCAACTCATCATTTGACCTATTTAAAACGCACAGACAAATAACATAAAGACCCATATGAAAAACTGTTAGCCCACTCCTTTCTTGACGGGTAAGCCATGTCTGTGTGGCTGTGGCCTGAGGCTTTACATGAAGTTTCGAGAGTGTTCTTTGTTGTTGTTTTATGTTTGACCACGGTTTGCCCCAAGAATAATGGGATTACACTTTACAGTAAAATGCTCTTTCTAAGTTGTAACTTAAGTTACATGGTAATGCTTCAACAACAGCAGACATGCATGAAGATGTTGTTCCTACAGTTTGGTGACCGTAGCTATCAAAATGATGCACTGACAAAATGTTTGTGTTGGAAACTATGGAAACATGTATAGAGGACTATTGGCAGTGATGGAAAGGCATCTTTATGCACATTCACAATTTTTATTGCAATGTTATTTCATAGTAATGGTTACTACATCATTTATATGCTAACATTTACTAAATGCTGTTAAAATACAGCAGTGTCACCAAATCATGCTCTTATTTCAGCATGATGCTAGAATATGTTTAGATAGTAGTAATGAAGTCTATCTGGTTACATCTGTAGCTAATTCAGGCCTTCATGATTTAGATTAGATTGACACATGGTTAGACAGGATGATGGAATGTGGTTCTGTACACGATCGACTTTGTCATCTTGGGTTGGTAAGCTGCCTCATGGATTCTGTGTTCAGACCATATTAATAATTATATGGATGTATTCAGTATAGGCATGTTTTCACAAGACTCATCTGCAGAACTTGAAACCAATCTTAATATTTAACAGCACTGTTGGAGCTTCATATTATTATTCGCCTTCTCTCTTCAGCAGAAATGCCCCAACTCCACACTCACATGCTTCGCAAAGGAAGTCAAGGTCCTTGTGCTTGAGTCTCACAATGAATTCCCATTACCCAGGAGAAACCTGGCCAGACAACTGTATTCCTTGATTACACAGGTGAGTTTATATAGCTGAGATTTTTATAGCTGCATTTTTCAAATGCCTGATTTTGGTTATGAGAATTATTGAGTCAGTTACTGTACAATGGTGGATGTGGTGGTTGCTCTATGTGTTTCTGTCATAGTGTGGTCGAAACACTGACAGTTCTCACAGATTTCTAGTGGGGAAACTACCTTCGCTTTTAAATTATGTCCTATGCTGTTTGGTAATTTCCGTACCCTTGCTATAGTATGTGTTTTTCACTTTTACACATTAGTTATCTCAATTCCTGTCTGCAGGCCTCATCTAACACTAAGCCGTCAAAGTTGTCTAAACAATGGATAAGTGTGCTGCCCAGTCTGAGAGGAAAACCAGAGCACTTCTCAAAACCAATCTCAAGAAGATCAATAGGTCACACTCAGAATAGCTGACTTGTATACACTTTTGCTACTTAGTATAAATACAGCTCTGGAAAAAATTAAGAGACCACTGCAAAATTATCAGTTTCTCTGGTTTTATAATTTATAGGTATGTGTTTGAGTAAAATGAACATTTTTGTTTTATTCTATAAACTACTGACAACATTTCTCCCAAATTCCAAATAAAAATATTGTCATTTAGAGCATTTATTTGCATAAACTGGTCAAAATAACAAAAAAGATGCAGTGTTTTCAGATCTCGAATAATGCAAAGAAAACAAAGTTCATATTCATTTTTAAACAACACAATACTAATGTTTTAACTCAGGAAGAGTTCAGAAATCAATATTTGGTGAAATAACCAGTTTTCATGCGTCTTGGCATGCTCTCCACCAGTCTTTCACATTGCTGTTGGGTGACTTTATGCCACTCCTGGCACAAAAAATCAAGCAGCTCGGCTTTTTTTGATGGCTTGTGACCATCCATCTTCCTCTTGATCACATTCCAGAGGTTTTCAATGTGGCTCAGGTCCGGAGATTGGGCTGGCCATGACAGGGTCTTGATCTGGTGGTCCTCCATCCACACCGTGATTGACCTGGCTCTGTGGCATGGAGCATTGTCCTGCAGGAAAAACCAATCCTCAGAGTTTGGGAACATTGTCAGAGCAGAAGGAAGCAAGTTTTCATCCAGGACAACTGTGTACGTGGCTTGATTCATGCGTCCTTCACAAAGACAAATCTGCCCAATTCCAGCCTTGCTGAAGCACCCCCAAATCATCACCGATCCTCCACCAAATTTCACAGTAGGTGCGAGACAGTGTGGCTTGTAGGCCTCTCCAGGTCTCCGTCTAAGCATTAGGTGTTGGGCAAAGCTGAAAATTGGACTCATCAGAGAAGATGACCTTACTCCAATCCTTATGGTCTTTTGCAAACCTCAGCCTGGCTCTTCTTTGCTTCTCGTTGATGAAGGGCTTTTTTCTAGCTTTGTACGACTTCAGCCCTGCCCCTAGGAGCCTGTTTCGAACCGTCATCGCCGTGCACTTCACCCCAGCTGCCATTTGCCATTCTTTTTGTAGGTCACTTGATGTCATCCTACGGTTGTTGAATGACATTCGAATGAGTTGGCGGTCATCCATTTTGAGATACTACTAGCACTGTTTTTGCCATCCAGCTCATCCTATTGCAAGAGGATAGTGAAGACCACAGCAGTGGTTTTTATACTTTTCATCATTAAATAAGATTTGGTTCATGTGATCACCTAATCAGTACCTCATTAAGTAGAATGAGGTGTGCCTGTATTGGAATTCAACAGACACTGGAATGGAATGGCTGCCATACATGTAGAGATGCTGATTTAAGAAACATTTGGAGTGGTCTCTTAATTTTTTCAGAGCTGAATGTCAGAGTATAAAAAAACACGTAAGTCAATATCATATAAGTTAAAGGTAAATGGCCATGATTAATCAGTAACCATCATAGAATGAGATGAAGAGTGCTGTTTAAGTCCAAACAAAGCTTTTTCTAAAATCTAGTGTCGGGTAGGATACTGGCCTTTACGTGCCTATTTCATGTTTTGTTTGTAGGGTATGCTCATTGTTTGACGCTATTAGAAAAGTTACCATATGCACGTTTTCAAAATTTCAGTGGGGGCAGCAACAGGCAAAACTACATGAAGTAAATCCGACCACAGTCTACAAATCATGGCATATAGGGCTTTTCCTGGTTTAGATACACATTTCAAGAAAACATTCAGCTGCACCTTTAAGTAGCCAAACAGTTATTAAGGAATTAAGGAATACTTAATTTCAGATACTGATGGGGATTTAGCAGAACTGGAATAGTGAATATTATGGTACTTCTTGATTCCTGGCAAGGAAAAGGATTACACTTACATTGGGAAGGATTACATTGTCTTGCAATTGTCTAAGTCAATGACCTTGGACAACATATAACTCTAAACAAAGGATAATACACAATAAATCATAACTGTCTTTGGTTACAAACAGATTGTACAAAAGGTTATATCATAGATATACAGCACATAGAAAAGATCAAATCTGTGTGTCTCCCTCTCTTTCTTTCTCTCCCTGTTTCTTTACTCTCGCTCCACTGTAATTTCCGTTTTTCTCTGTATTCCAGGAGGAAGGCGTTGGCTGTCCACACTGTGAGGAACACAAAGAGGAAGCAGCAGAAATATTCTTAGAAAGATTAGGTGACATTCTCAAGATGATGAATAGTCAGGTGTGTAATGGACGCGCAAATACCAAAGTGCCCAGGGGGATGAAGGGCTAGAGGTTGATTTGAGAAACAGAGAAGGAAGACAGAAGACTCTCAAACTTGGAATCTGCAGAGATGTATATCTCTGTAACCAGTGTGGATCAAACCTGGGTCTCCTGCATGCCAAGCCCAAACATACATTAATGTGTGCTGCGTTTTGTACATTGATACAGGAGGGACATAAAAACGTCTCATTAAACATCTCATAAACATTGCTTCAGAGCAAGCCCTTTAGAGTGCCTTGAAAAAGTAATCACCCCCAGCACAATTTTCAATTTTTTTTATTTTCTCACTGATATACACAGCGTACTGGATTTCAAAGGGAAAGAAAAATTCTGTTCTAAACTTTATTACATATGAAAAACAGAGAGAGAACTGTGGCACTCGTAGAATTAGCTGAAATTCAAACTTTTCTTCAACACTACACGATTTAACTTAATGCTGGAGAACCTCTCACATTTTGCAAATCTTTGTGTCTTTCTGTCGCTATGGGGGTTCAACTTCTCACACACTACACGACTGAATTCAAACATTGAATTCAAACAATTTGATCATGAAGATCTCTGTCATCATTGGTTGTGAATGTTTTCACAGTAGCAAGAGATGACAGACTGAAACAAAGTTGGAAAGTGGTTGAATGGAAGATTGGGATATTGGTCAATTTCACAGGCATGTGTTTGTGTACGAATAACAAGATATACAAATAGTTGTTGATTGTGCTATTTAATTTTGTGTAGCACATTAAAGACGCCTATTGATTATTTGCTTATTTTCTCTGGTTTTCCTCAAGCGGGGCGAGAGGTGTACAAGCCAAATTTCTGACCGAAAAAAACCTGCACTATGATAACTCCGTCAGAGGATGAACGCGAACTCAAAACCTTGCCATGCACATAACCACTACTCTTTCGCTTCTCCACCATGAGAGTGTGTGTATTATCATATAGGAATTGTGTAAATTTTGATTTTGTTTTCCACATTGCAAATCACTGAGACGTCCCATAATGACTTGTAAATCTGTGTGGCAGGCTTTAATCATTGTTATCTCTTGTTCTTGTTGCCTCACTGACATGTGCATCCTACACCACCGATGTACACTTTGAGCATATTTAGCTGAAATTATATTGATTTTATTTTATTTAACATTTATTTATACAGGGGAAACACACTGAGACCAAGGCCTCTTTTGCAGGTGCACCCTGTCCACAATATTTACACAATAACAAAACAACACATAACAAATACAACACAGTTCAATACAGAAATCAATACATCAAATAAAACCACAATATTAGAAGAACAATGACATCTTTATACCAAGGAGGTCTTCAATTAACACCCTAAATTGCCCAAGCAGCACCAGAACATCCAACTGAATTTTCTTCTGTAGATTGTTCCAGGAGTTAGGTGCACCATAACTAAAAGCGGATTTACCCAAATGGGCAGAGACCCGGGGAACCTCAAGAGTTAACCAATTCTGAGAACGGGTCATTTATATCCTTGACTTTTAATAATGAGGTTAGGTAAGCCGGGAGTTTATGCAGTAAGGCTTTATACACAGAAAGGGAGTAATGAAGAGATGCAACAGTCATGTAAACAACATGTCCAAGCGTGTCAAACCTCTTACAAAATGTACTTTTTAACTTGTCTTAACAATAACAATGATCAGTGAGGTTAGAGTGCATTTCTTTATTATACATTTCCATTTCCATTTCACACATCCAGTTGTTCCACCCTGATCATGACAACGTGGCGAAATCGTGTTGTGTATGCCAGAATTGAGTCCATCTGAGTGCAATAATGATGTATGAACCCCACTGTTTAAGTAGAGAGCAGCTGCTACCATCACTCTGGAGGAACTTTGGATGAACAATCATAGGAATGTTGTCTTGGGATGTGTGTCAGGAAATACAGGAAATACAGTATATTCCACTTTTGTTGACTGTGGTAGGGTTTAAATGTAACCATTCAGCAAATGTAACCATTCAAATATAACCAATAGTACATGTTTTAATACATTTAATGTTTCAAATGTACCAAACAGAATGATTAATGTGGAAATGTGTTTAACATAATGTTTGAAGTTGAGTACCTAACAGAGTGATTCAAGATTGACTAATGATTGAAATGTGTTTAACATGTTTAATGGTTGATGTTGAAGTTTGTTTTATGATTAAAGTTGAAGTATTGATAGGGTAAGATTTCATTTATTTTATTCCTTTTATTTACTTTAATTTCTTTTATTTCTTTTATTCCTTTTATTTACTTAAATTTCTTTTATTTCTTAAATTACTTTATTGCTACATTGCATTACCATGCTGTAATGCTTAAAGCTTAAATAAAGTACAAATCTGCATTTAAAGAGAAATAAATATTTTAGTTCTTGTTAGAAGTTTATAGAAGATCAGAGCTGATCCTTCCCATCCTGGTCAACACCTCTTCCATAGACTTCCATCCGGCAAAAGGTTCCGGTCAATCAAGACTAAAACCTTGTGCCACCTGAACAGTTTCTTCCCCATGGCAGTGGGGCTCACAAACAAGCTCCCTGCCTCTCACTGACTCTGGGACTTCCACCCCCACTCCCCCACCCTGTCACACACACACACACACACACACACACAATGCACTGACAGTGTAATTTCTAATTATTTAAAATTATTCAGATTTATAGTGTACATGCCCCATATCCATTTCACAGCCTCTAGCCTCATTGCCACTTAGCCTTGCACAGCCTAGAAAATGTATTGTTTTATTGTTCTATTTTGTAAATGTGTAAATTTGTTATTGCCATTTTGTTAATTTCTTGTCTATTTGCTATTGTTTTTTATGTCCCATACACCAACCTCACCAAGTCAATTTCCTGTATGTTCAAATATACTTGGCCAGAAAAAATTATTCTGAATCTGAAGTTTAGATAGAATTGAAATAACACAACTTAGGTGTCTATCCTCCTTGTTTTATTGTAAAAAGTTAGATTTCACTGCGCATATTATCATAGGATCTAAATGGATATTCTATTTTAAAATATCCCCTTTGGATGAATTGTCCTCATCGATAAATTAAATTCCTGCAACTACACCAACTGGCACTCATATAAGAATAGAGCCGTCGTTAACTACCTGGGCTTTCGTAGGCTGTGTTCCGTTGTGGGTTACGGAACAAAGCCAGAAAGAGGAATCAGGGGAAACTGGGGGAAGTAGACGGTGAACAGCAGGGTGAATCTATTCGACACCAGCCTAAGTATATCTTTAGAAACCTATTAGGGTAAGACCCTTTAGGCTGAGGATCTAACCCGTTGGATGGAGGGCTGGTCCGGGGCTCCTGTATAGGGTTCAAGATTCAAGATTCAAGATTCAAGATTCTTTATTTGTCACGTGCATACAAGTATACAGTGAAATGCAAAAGTGACAGTGCCACAGAGTAGTGCAACAATACAATAAGTTTTAAAATACAATAAAATAAAAATAGAAGTACTAAAAAATATACAGTATGGACAGTATAAACAGTATAAACAATATGAACAGTATAACCGGTAAGCATATAAGTAAGCAATATAAATAGCAGATGGATGACTATGTGTGTGCATATGTGTTAAGATGACAGTGCATGTGTGAGTGTCTTGAGGGGGGCACTGGTGGGGTCATCGTTGACGATTCTGATGGCGTGGGGGAAGAAACTCAGCCTTAGCCTCTCTGTTCTTGCTGCATGACAGCGGAGGCGTTTTCCTGACCGCAGCGGCTGGAACAGTCCATGTTTCGGTCAATTACCGGGAGACAATATCCTTTTCTTTCTTTCTTTTTATCTATCTATCTGTCCATCCATCCGTCCGTCCGTCCGTCCTCCATCCGTCTACATCTACAACATCAGCCTCCTGTTTCCCTTGGCAAAAATTCTAACAAATTCATTCATGTCTAAGGTATTTGTTATTGATTTCTCATGGGCCAAGATCACCAAATTCCTCTTTCTTTCATGTAACATGGTGCAACGTGTTAGAAATTATTTTTATAAAAACAGTTTATTATTGCTATAATAAAAATACATGACTGCAGTGTGCTAAATTTACTAATGTGATGGCCTGTTGATAAATGAGAGATGAATCAAGCATTAGTCCCATAGTACATTGGATTAATACATGGAGAGGTTAAGCCAGGTCATCAAGAAAGATGTCGCAACACACGCTTACACAAAGAGCTATAGTGGAAAAGTACCAGGCTAGGGAGGATAGGCTAGGGAGGACATACCAGAGTAGGTATTTTATCTCTAACAGGGTGCTGACTCCACAGATGGGACGAATTGTGTGACCAGCCCGTGAACAACAAGGGATGTGCCAAGTCTAAACCACGGTTCCTCCCCAACCAAATAGCCAATTACAATAACTTTGTTTACTGTAAATGCTTTGTTTGACTGTTTGAATGCATCCATTTTTGGAGGGTTGGTTACAGATTAACAGCTTGCTGACTGTGATTTTCTTCGCCAAAAGTGGTCCTTGTACAAGCCTAGAATTTTGACATATAAATAAATAGCTAAAAGTAAGAAGTAGTTTGTCTTCTCCTTCAAATAAACGAACACGTTTTCACAAACGATAGGGGGTTAGGACTGACAGTGTGGAGAAGGAACTCTCACATGATGCTGAAGACACACCAATTACCAGGGCTGTTACATACAATTTATGCAACACAGGATAAATTTCCTTATACTCCTGCAGGTGTTTACACACAGTGGACAGTGTAACGTCTCGTCCTGTTTCTTAGTTTATGTTTGTCTTTGTTTCATGTTATTCATTTATTGTTTTCTGTTTATTTCTGTGTTACTCACCTTGTCTCTCATTTCAGACGCTTCACCACCTGCTCTTGTGTGTTTCCCATCTGTGTGATTGTCTACCCCCCCCGATTGGCTTCATCTGTTCCTCATCATCCTTCCCTGTGTATTTAGTCTGTGTGTTCCCCTGTCTCTGTGCCAGTTCATCTTTGTACCTTCATGTCATACATCCCAGCATTTATTCTAGTGATAAGTATTCCTGGTTTTTGATCTCCAAATGTGTTTTTGACTTTGCCTTTTTGCCTACCCCTTTTCAGATTATCTGCCTGCCTTTTTGAACTGCCTACCTCTGTACCGAACCTTTCTGAAAGTAAAGACTTCTATTGGATTTAAGTTTTTGTCTCCGAGTCGTTTGAGTGTTTTGCCTAAGTACTCCTGCCATTACAGTACTGGCCGAACTATGGACTCAGCCGACTCAGACTTTGTGTGCGCGGCGTTTCAAACCCAGGAGATGGATTCTTCACCATGATGAGCAACTCACCTCAATCTGCCTGGGGGTAAGTGGGCTGTCAGAGAGACACGAGGGCTTCCAGGCTTCTATCGGCGGCCAGGTTTGCCAGCTGGCTGACCAGATCCAGCAGCTGATGGCGTGCCTTGAGACTCTTGTCTCTTCTCCTCCAGTCCTGGTGCCAGTTCCGACCCGTGATCCCGCCCCTGTTCCAGTTCCAGCTCCTGCTCCCCTGCTCACACCACCGGCACTGGTTCTCCAGAACCGAACGGTTCTCCGGGGACTCCGGTAACTGTCGGGCATTCCTGGTCCAGTGTGGGCTGCACTTCGAGCTACAGGCGTCATCATTCCAGATGGAATGAGCCAAGGCAGCTTACGTCATCACCAACCTTATCAGCAGAGCTGAAGCTTGGGCCACGGCTGAGTGGGCTAGGAATTCTCTAGTCTGCTATTCCCTGGAGGTTTTCACTGACACTCTCTGCAAGATATTCAATCACACAACCCCTGGTTGAGAGGCAGCAAGAGCGCTCATGGGCCTGCACCAGGGCAAGAATCAGGTTTCCGATTACGCCATCAAGTTCCGCACCCTGCCAGCAGACAGCGGCTGGAACTCCTCCTCTGGCAGACACAGATCATTCTCCTCAGAATGTCCATCTCCCTTCATCGAATAAATTAGAGTTGATGCAAATGGCCGACTGATGGACGTTTGCTAGTAGCTAAATCTGGTGCAAATCATCTCCTCTCTCTGAGATTACTGTTTTTGTACATGATCCCTGACAAAAATAAGCATAATAAACAAAAACTTAACTGAAGTTAAACTGACATTTGTTCACTAATTTGTTCCAATCCATACACGATTTAGAGCAGGATATGCGTTTGACTGTGTGATTTTTCACAAGCAGCGGGACCGTGTGTGTGCTTTTACTTGCTTGGCCTTGTCCTGTGTGTGTGCGCAATCTGAGCCATCAGAGTTCTTAGTTGTCATAGCAACACCCCTCCCCCTCGGCATGCTCCGAGAGACACTCGGTAGGGTCTGCTTCCGAGCTCTGTGTTTGTGCCTGAACACGACGAGAAGAGGGGATGGGCAGTGGGCGACTTTGGAGGCGGGCTGTAGTCTGCCCACCCAATCAAAAGTTAGAAACGGTACTGGTGTTTTCTGTGCTATTTATCCACTGGCTGAACAGAACAACAAAAAAAAACTTTACTTTTGATTGGGTGGGCAAGACGCACGTTTGGGTGAGCCCACCCCTGCCCATAGCCAACGCCGGCCTTGGTCTCTACTCTAGTGCTGCTGTGTGTGTTTGCATGAACCACCATCTAAAACCAGTGACTTGAACCCTGCTCAAATCCTCGCGATAGGTGGCTCGCAGCCCCCTAAATCTCGTGATTCTGTGTATCTGAGGAAGACGTGGAAGTGATCAAATATTTCTTGCATTTAGCTAGCTGGCTAGCTAGCTAGTAATTTGTGGCTGGCTATACCACACCTCATCGTTTTCGTAGTGAAGTCCAAACCCGGACGAGCGATTTAGAAAGGTATGGTATATGTTTCCAATATGTTTATGAAAAGATGATGGTAATGCCTTTGAATTTCTGGTTTCAAGCTAAGCGCTAGCTAGCTACCTCACTGAGCAATAGCCATCTTGGTTGTTTTGTGTGCGATTCCATGACTTGGTTTGCTTGCCAGCGTCACCAGGCCTTTCCTGTATGTATGTGTTAATAGAGAATACTCTATTAATTTCCATCACTAGTTAAAAGAGAGCCTGGCTTGAAGCATGTCTGACAGCGAGGACAGCGACTTCTCTGACAACCAGAGTGGGGGAAGCAGCGAGGGCGAAGCCGAGGAAGCGGAAGAAAATGAGGTATGGCTGGCGGTCCAGATTAGCTAGCTAGCTAACTGGATGACAATATTTACGATTGCTAACGCAATTAGCAACCTAGCTACCATTTAGACTTTTGATTTTTGATTGGTTTCGCCCGTTTGTAACCAATGCACACTACACAGTGATGCATATGTACCAGCGTAATGCTTGGCAGACAGTGGAGCTGTAGCTAATGATCCTCAAGTTAGCTTGCCTACCAAGACATCGCCATGGAAAGGTTGGCTAATGTTGCCTAGAACGGGCAGCTTCCCTGCGACCGCGGGCAGTGATAATTGCTTAAACCACGTATTTCCCCCCCGTGATTTTACAAAAGCAATCATTCGATCATGTATTAAGAGAGTGAGGGTTTTGACCATTTTACGAGACTTGCTTACCATCGTTGTAGTAAAGCAGCGGCTAGCATTGGGTCGGACTAGTCCTTGGAACGAAAATGTGTCATGAAACCCTTCCATGGCGTAAGGCTAGCCGTTCAGAGCTAATGCTGATTAGCCATGAATTTATGCAGCCATTCATTTAGTATATACAGAAATGGCTTCTGTAATGTTTATGGGAGCAGCTGGTAATACATCTGAAACTAGAGCCCGTCGTATTAAAATTGGGGTGAATTCCATTTCACAGAAATTCCAATTGCACATTTCCTCTGCTTTTCAGGGAGGATACTTTTGAATTGTACCGAATTGTAATTTCAGTTTACTTCCTAAACTGTCGGAATAGAAATGGAATGGACTTCAACTCTTAGTAGTTGGGCACTACTATACATTCACACACTTTCATGAGTGGGTCAAATGTTTTTGCCCAATGTACAGAAAGATGACGGTCAGAGAAGCCTATCCGGAAGTGATAAGGCCGCAGAAGAAGAAGGTGAAGACTTGGATGAGGAGGAATATGATGAAGAGGAGGAAGAGGACGATGATGATCGTCCCAGAAAGAAACCCAGGCATGGAGGATTCATTCTGGATGAAGCCGGTAGGTCCCGTCTCTTCTTATTCCTGCATTCTTCTAGGGTATTGTCCCACAATAAGTATCTCTAGTATCTCTAGTATGTCATTCCATTTCTCCCTCTGGTTCTATGTAGATGTGGATGATGAGTATGAAGATGAAGATCCATGGGAGGAAGGCGCTGAGGACATTTTGGAAAAAGGTGAGGTCACATGTGCTGCTGTGTTTGAAGAAACCTGTGAGGGCATTTTAAACAACATGACTATAGGACCATTGTTGATGTGGACAGACTTGGCACGGTAGTCTGTTGTATTTGAAGTCTGCAAGGGACAGGGAGCATAAGGAAACAGTATCAAACCACTTGAAGTTTAGATTATTGTGAATAATGACAGTGTTGACTGTGTTCTACCTGTGCTAATAATTCCTTCTCTTGTGCATGCCACCTTCAGTTAACGGTAAATAAATTCCAGATTTTTCTGCTTACTCGTTTTCCTTGTATCCAATGAAATGGATTAGCTATTTCTTACACAGTACGTCACATCCTGTTTTAACCCCACCCCATTTCCACTCTACTGTACGTGTTATCTAAGGGAGCACAGAAGGCAAATAACATTATTTGGTTCTTCTATATGATTAGTAAGGCTCTCTACCTTTTATCAGTTATGTTTGAAATGGTTCTTAAGTTCTTAGTCAGAAAAAAGATTCTAGAATGTCAAGTTGATCAGACACTTAGGAATAGTGGAGGTATGTTTTGTCACCAATCTGACCAGGGGACTCATTGTTTTGATAAGTGCCTAAAAGGGAGGTGAACCAAGTGTGACAATTTGCCTGAAATTGCTTCCTGTTAGAAGAAAAGCTAATTCGTCATGTTTGAATGAACTGATATGATTTTGTTTTTTTCGTGGCACATCAATCAGCAATCTCACAGAATAAAGACCCATGAGTGTCCATGTTCAAATCTACCAGTCACGTTTTTAACATCATGAATGGTTTTCTTTTTTTTTTTCTTCTTCCATTTGTTTGCTTATTTTGCACCTGCCTGTGCCATTGTCCTTGCCCCTCTTTGCTGTGTGCACTTGACAATGTCATTTGGCTTTTAATGTGCACTTCTCCCCCTGAACCTGCCTGGACCTGAGCAGAGGAAGCGGAGGGTAAGTGTTCTTACTTTTTGAGATGTTCCACTGACCGTGTATGGTGTTTTGACCACTGACCTGCTCGTGTCTCGAGAGCGGAGCAGTGAGCTCTCGGGATATGACCAGGTCAGCGGCCAAGTGCATGCGCTAGGGCTGAAACAATTCATAGAATCATTGATTACAAAAAGTCCTTTATTAGAATTGTCTGCCTCTAGTATTTTTTTTCTCTTTTCTCCTGAATGCTGAAAATGACACTTGATTATGTTTTTTTTTCTAAACTGGCAAAGTATATTTTTATATTTAAAAACAGGATGGAAAACATGTTCTGGTCCCAATCATAGACATATGTCAATGGTTCTAAGATGCAAAGGCAATAGCCTACCTCATTTATTCGTTTTTCTTAATAAAGTATTAGAAAAGGAGTGTTTTCCCAAAATGTTTTCTCAACCGATGACTCGATTAATCGTCAGAATACTCGATTACCCAAATACAGTACAGATAGTTGCAGCCCTAGCATACACATTAAGTATTATGTTTTTGAACCATGAATGTGTTAGGATTACAACAAGCTATAGCAGTCGAAGATTGCTGAAAATGTTGTGGACTTAGAGCTGCTGTCAGTCAAGGGGGATGAAAAGCAGCAACTTTTTAAATGGGATGAGACAGTCAAATTGAGAGTCCTCGGGCTAACCACACACAGCCTCAATATACTCATGTTAGGAGTTTGTAAAATAATGTTTCTGTGCTTTTTAGAGTAGGAAGCTGCTTGCCTCTTTAGCTCCAACTTTATCGTAACGATGAGGGAGCAGGCTGCTGGTCATAACTAAATTAGCTTAGCTTATTAACTTAGATATGCATTTGAAAAGCTGGATCCATTCTACGACAGCACAGATTCATCACTTAAACTGTAAGTGTCAAAATAGTGAAGTGTCCCTATATTTTGAGGCATGAAGTAGGGAGTTGAGTTGTCAACCAAATGAACAATATCATTGTAATCGTAACTGAGTAGCCCCACAATGCCCTCACTGAGTCTGCTCTCTTCTACAGTGTCCAACATTGACCATGTGGTTCTGGATGAGGACCACTCTGGGTCCCGCAGGTTGCAGAATCTCTGGAGGTACTTTGTCTATGACGAACCACTGCTTTTCCTTTTTTACCATCCAGCACTTTGTGAAACTGATGGACAAGATGGAAATGCAGTAGCCTCTCTTTCACTTATTTCCGATAGCTCTGCCAATGACTTATTGTCATTTCAGTTGTAACTTTGGCATTGGCCTTGTGTGATTTCTTTTATGTGTTTGGATATTGCAGAGATTCCAGAGAGGAGGCCTTGGGTGAATATTACATGAGGAAATATGCCAAGTCTTCAGGAGGAGAACAGTGAGTTTTTGTCACAGTATTAAATTGTGGAGATAGTTGGCCCAAATTGAAGCCGGTTCAGCAAATTTCACTATGTTTATCTTAATCCAGCAAGTAAAAGCCTGGACTCTAATGTTGTCTTCCATTTATTCAGTTTGCCTGGGAGTTCTGAGGAGCTTTCTGATGACATCACCCAGCAACAGTTGCTCCCTGGCGTCAAGTATGTATTGCCTCTATCAAATGCTTAGTTAATTATTAGCGGACTAGTAGAATTAAACGTTAATTTGCTAAATGTTCTTTACTTTAACTTTTTTAAGGGACCCAAATCTTTGGACTGTCAAGTGCAAGGTATGTGGAGTGTTTTTCCTTTTTCTGACATCTTTTAGTTAAACAGACAATTAAAAAAAGCCTTGGCATGCTAACACTGTGTCATTACAGATTGGGGAAGAGAGAGCAACTGCCATCGCATTGATGAGGAAATTTGTTGCTTATCAATTCACTGACACGGTAAGTCATACTTTTTGCACATTCAACTGTTAACAGTTTCTGATTCTCTTGGAATATAGTATACATTTTGTGAGGCTTTAAATCGAGTGAGACCCTGTATCATTTCCAATGCATCCAATATGTACCCAGAACTCAGTCCAGCTGAAAGAAAAATATAAATCTTACTCAAATGTTGTAGAAAGACCTCTCTAATTTCCCCAAAATGTCTTTTCCACATAGCCCCTCCAAATCAAGTCCGTGGTGGCTCCTGAACATGTAAAAGGTTATATTTATGTGGAGTCCTACAAGCAGACTCATGTCAAGGCAGCCATTGAGGGGGTGGGCAACCTTCGAATGGGCTTCTGGAACCAACAGATGGTCCCCATCAAGGAGATGACAGACGTCCTCAAAGTGGTTAAAGAGGTCACCAACCTCAAGCCCAAGTCCTGGGTCAGACTCAAGAGAGGCCTCTATAAAGACGACATCGCCCAGGTATGCTTAAAACACAATGGATGTCAAATACTTCTTTGTTTAGTATGTCTTCACTGTATAGGCAGCCTCATAGTTTAATAACATGCCTGCTGGACTTGTGATGAAGCTCTCCTCTATGTTCTTGCAACTTTTACATTTTCATCCAAAAGGTGGACTACGTGGAGCCCAGTCAGAACACAATATCATTGAAGATGATTCCCAGGATAGATTTGGACCGGATCAAAGCCCGGATGAGCTTGGTAAGCAACAGCATCAACACCACTCTTGTGTTCTCCAGTTGTTTACTCCCCTGCCTCCCTACTTGTCCCTGATGCTACTCTGGTTGCTGACCCCACAGAAAGACTGGTTCGCCAAGAGGAAGAAGTTCAAGAGACCGCCCCAGAGACTCTTTGATGCAGAGAAGATCAGGTACATAGAATTTCTGATAACAATCTAATAGTTCATGAAATGAAGTGGGAGGATTTTAAAATGTATTTAAGAATCTCATTTAATTTAAGAATCTCATTTATGAATACCGAATGAGCTTAGTACAACTGTCTTAACCCTATCATCACCGGAAGGTTGTTTTACTTCATGGTTTTCCAATCACTGTCTTTGTAAGCAAACACTGTATAGCTTTGAAATTATAGTTTGAAACATATTTCAGTGTCATGAAGCTCTGGTCTATGAATTTGAGAGTTTCCCCAAACCCATCTTATTTTATGCCAGCCGTTTGTTTTTTCTTCAGCCCTAAATGTGTAGGATAAGAGTCTGAGTTAACCGTTCCATTGTGTTTTTTTTTGTGTTTGTTTTTTAAGGTCACTTGGTGGAGATGTCAGCCACGATGGAGACTTCATGATATTTGAAGCCAACCGTTACAGCCGCAAGGGCTTCCTCTTCAAGAGCTTTGCCATGTCTGCTGTTGTAAGAAGACTAGTTAGCCGTTTTATACTATTCAAATTTTTTCAACCAACTATTGACAGCCCTGTTCAGACAAACAGCTGCAGAGCTGGTCTAGTTTAAGCTGTAACTATGGCCTCAGGTTGTAAGTTCCCATGTCCCTTGTGTCCAGATCACTGAGGGAGTGAAGCCCACGCTGTCAGAGCTAGAGAAGTTTGAGGACCAGCCAGAGGGCATCGATCTGGAGGTGGTCACAGAAACAGCAGGTACAGGCACTTCTGTTATGTGATAACCATGATGTTTGGTATATGGAAGAGGGGCTCTTTGAGGCGTGTGTGTGTGTGTCTCTCTACTTCTAAGATCTATTTTTAAGTGAAATGGTGTGTGTGAGAGTGCAGGTAAAGAGCGGGAACACAACCTGCAGGCTGGTGACAACGTGGAAGTGTGTGAGGGGGAGCTGATCAACCTGCAGGGCAAGATCCTGAGTGTGGACGGCAACAAGATAACCATCATGCCAAAGCATGAGGATCTAAAGGTAAGGACATCCCCTGGCCCCTCTGCCCCTCGCCCGTCCGCCACTGGCCCCTCTGCCCCTAGCCCCTCCACCGCTGACTTTTTTTAAAGGATTTGGTAGTACACTGCTCAAAAAAATGAAGGGACACATCAGATCTTGATGAACGAATTATTCAAGTTGAAAATCTTTACTGATGTACATTGTATAATT
Source organism: Argentina silus (assembly GCF_951799395.1). Classification (NCBI taxonomy): domain Eukaryota; kingdom Metazoa; phylum Chordata; class Actinopteri; order Argentiniformes; family Argentinidae; genus Argentina; species Argentina silus. The sequence goes on from NC_139665.1 coordinate 6,065,316, forward strand.
TGTTGAGAACAAAATGACGTAACAACGGTCAATGGAAACCAAAATCATCAACCCATTGAGGGCTGGATTCAAAATCACACCGAAAATCAAAGTAAAAAATTCAAATCACAGGCTGATCCAACTTGTGTGAATTTTATCACGGCAACTCATGATGTGATTCAGTAGTGTCTGTACGCACTCCCGACAACGTCTGGGCATGCTCCTGATGAGTCGGCGGATGGTGTCCTGGGGGATCTCCTCCCAGACCTGGATCAGGGCATCAGTGAGCTCCTGGACAGTCTGTGGCGGTACTTGGTGGCGTCGGATGCACCGATACATAACGTCCCATAGGTGCTCAATTGGATTTAGGTCAGGGGAACGAGAGGGCCATTCAATGGTATCAATGCCTTCTTCATCCAGGAACTGCCTACACACTCTGGCCACATGAGGCCGGGCATTGTCCTGCACTAGGAGGAACCCAGGGCCCACTGCACCAGCGTAAGGTCTGACAATGGGTCTGAGGATCTCATCCCGGTACCTAACAGCAGTCAGGGTACCGTTGGCTATGACATGGAGGTGCGACCCTCCAAGGATATGCCTCCCCAGACCATCACTGACCCACCACCAAACCGGTCATGCTGGATGATGTTACAGGCAGCATTACGTTCACCACGGAGTTTCCAGACTCTTTCACGTCTGCCACATGTGCTCAGTGTGAACCTGTTCTCATCTGTGAAGAGAACAGGACGCCAATGGCGGACCTGCCAATTGTGGTGTTCTCTCGCGAATGCCAATCGAGCTGCACGGTGCTGGGCAGTAAGCACAGGTCCCACTAGAGGACGTTGGGCCCTCATGCCACCCTCATGGAGTCTGTTTCTGACAGTTTGACAGTTTGGTCAGACACATTCAAATTACAGATTGCGGTTTTAACTGTCGATACTGTGTCTGTGTACAGGACCCTCTGGAGTTCCCAGCTCATGAGTTGAGGAAGTATTTCCGCATGGGCGACCACGTGAAGGTGATTGCGGGTCGCTACGAGGGAGACACGGGTCTCATTGTGCGTGTGGAGGAGAACTTTGTCATCCTGTTCTCTGACCTGACCATGCACGAGGTAAAACTATTTATTATTACGAGTGTGTTATTGGTGTTTTTGGTCAGTGTGTGATAAATGCATTTGACTTGTTTTGACATTGTTTATTCAGCTGTGTGTGTGTGTGTGTGTGTGTGTGTGTGTGTGCGCGCCCTCCACAGTTGAAAGTTTTGCCCAGGGACTTGCAGCTTTGTTCGGAGACTGCCTCGGGGGTGGATGCTGGGGGGCAACACGAATGGGGTGAGCTGGTCCAACTGGACCCCCAAACTGTGGGAGTTATCGTCAGACTGGAGAGGGAGACCTTCCAGGTACCACTCTCCACTCTTTTTGTCCCTAAAGTTAGGGTTAGCCCTAAGATGGTTCCTCTGAATGAATAAACCTGTCTTTTCCTGTGCTGATTTACCAGATGTATCTTGTTTGGGTCTTTATTGTCCCCAAAGGGTCAAATGGTTTGCAGCATTTAAAGTGATAGTTTCCATTGAAAGGGGTTCAATGGTCGGCTGACTAGTAATATACAAAAAAAAATTATTACAAGTGAAATTCCGCTTTAGTGATGCAAAACCAACATTTGGAGGTCCAACTCAGATGGGCTCTGTTTCTGTGGTGCTCACACACACACACACACACACACACACACACATCCTCCGTAGGTCCTGAACATGCACGGCAAGGTGATGACGGTGCGCCACCAGGCAGTGAACCGGCGGAAAGACAACCGCTTTGCTGTGGCGCTGGACTCGGAGCAGAACAACATCCATGTCAAGGACATCGTCAAGGTCATCGACGGGCCCCACTCGGTAAGACATACAAAATAGTATGTGCTTTCTTTCAGAAACAATTGACCCGGTCTGATTCCATTAGAGTAAGCTGAGCGTAGCCGGCGGATTCTGTCATGACTAAGTAACACAGGAATGCACTTGAAAACAAGTTTGGAGCGTTCTGTAAGAGTGCAAACATTTGGGGGGGGGGGGAAACGGGTACAAGAATAAACCGAATTGACAAGCGCCCCTTTGAATGGAACAGTTGGCGGAAATCTTTTGCCTGTCATTTTCAAAAGCGACCGATAATGAGCTGTTATTGATGCGGTTGGCAGAGCTTCCTATTTGCTAAGCATGGGAGGAAGCGATAAGTAGCTGCTGTTTTCTATGGTTGACTAAGACTAACCCGGAGGGAGAAATTTGTTCCTTTTGTTTAGCCAACATTTTCTATGTGCTACAGGATTTATTTCTTTGTTTTCGTATATATGGTTGTGTTTTTGTTCTTTTTGCCAGGGACGCGAGGGAGAGATTCGCCACCTGTTCCGAGGGTTTGCCTTCCTGCACTGTAAGAAGCTGGTGGAGAACGGTGGCATGTTCGTCTGTAAGACGCGCCATGTGGTCCTGGCGGGAGGCTCCAAGGTCAGTCCCCTGGGTGGCGCTGCAGACAGAAATGTGGCCAACAGAGCTGACATGATTCTAGAGCTGACATGATTCTAGAGCTGACATGATTCCTTGCGCGTTACGCACACGTCAGAGAGGCGCATCCGTTATACACAATATCATTCTTTCTGAACGTTAAAAGTTCTCATCAAAGGAGTTTTAAGGCAGGGTTTTTTTGTGTGTCCCCCACCCCCCCCGCCCCAAGTACCCCACACCCTGCTGGATTTTTTTTTAATTTATTTGCTTTCCTAGCACAGCCTAACTGTGAGAGCCAGTGTGTGTAGCCTATTATTGTGCCAGCCACACACAAACACACACATCTGTTTACTTTAATTGATTGTGATCTCACTGAAGGGGAGAGGGCCGGTCAGATCGCCTTTCGTGGAGTCTTGAATTTCAGGAACAATTTAACATTTTACCTTGGACTGTTTTTTTTAATTTTTTTAAATTGTTTTTGCAGCCCAGAGATGTGACTAACTTCACTGTGGGGGGCTTCGCTCCCATGAGCCCACGCATCAGCAGTCCCATGCACCCTGGAGGTGGTGGTGGCGGGGGTGAGTACTGCTCTGCTCTGCTCAGAGAGCACACCTCCATCCCGTTCCCTACCTTTTTGTGTATTCGTTCACTTCCCCTTCACGGATTTTTAAAGGGATGGACTGGTAAAAAATATTGCTTGCACCAATCAAATGCTTTTTTGTCCACGAGGGGAGGTGAAGGAGACACTTCAGGGCGGAGGGTATAGAATAGGTCCACACACAGCACATGGAACATCACTTCCCTCCAAAGTCCTGGTCCCACCCTTTCAACGGCCACCCTTAACACATGAACTGTTGATGCGTTATTGGCTGTCAGACCTGCAGGCCGCCTGTCCCTGACCCACCTCTCTCTCTCTCTCTCTCTCAGGTCAGCAGCAGCGGGGCGGAGGAGGGGGTGGAGGGATGGGCCGTGGCCGGGGCAGGAGAGACAACGACCTGATTGGACAGACCGTCCGCATCTCTCAGGGGCCTTACAAAGGTGAGGAAAGGTCTCGACCAGGGGGCCTGTTGAGTCTGGCAACATTACAGCACATTCATTTAGAAATAGATCGATTTTTATAGCAGAATTGTAGTGAGGCTGGTGGTTTCTATCGTTTTGTTTACAAGCAGGAAGAAATGCACAGTAGTGGTAACCCTAAGCTGCTATTTCCCTATTATTTCCCAAACAGACCTTTACTAAATTGACACCCTAAAACACCCTGTTTCCATGTTTGTTTACCCCGAGTGGTGGGGCAGAACTATCCCTCCCTCTATTCCGCCAAAACCTGCTGTTTTAAACCCTTGGGGGGGGGGGGAGAACAATGCTAGTGCGCACACGCAAGGGAAGTTAGTGCTTTGGATGACTCTCAGAGCTCCATGACATCATTTTTTCCATGCATCTTCTTTGGCCTGAAACCTCGCTCTCTTTTCCCAGGGTACATTGGGGTGGTTAAGGACGCCACCGAGTCAACAGCCAGGGTGGAGCTGCACTCGACGTGCCAAACCATATCCGTAGACCGCCAGCGCCTCACCACCATGTACGTTGAGATTGGCTAGATGTACTGTACTATGAACATAGGCTCTATGAATCATCAAACTCCTTTAAAAAGACACATTTCTCTCCATCCGCATGAATATTATGCTGTGACATCAGAAGTCACTCAGCCACCTATTGCTTTCAATGGGAATCATAGGCCACTTTACAAACGATGAAAACCTATTTATAATACCACAGTAGCTGGTTACTTTACATGCTTTTATAGACACTGATTTGTATCCTTTTTTAAGCCCTATTATGGTATAGCCCCCAATAAGTGTCCCCACAGTTATATCATGTTACTGTGTCCATCTTTAATGAGTGTGACCGTGTTTTTGTCTTGAGCAGGGGAGCCAAGAGACACAGCGGCCAGACCTCTACCCACGGCCGGACCCCCATGTACGGGTCTCAGACCCCCATGTACGGGACAGGCTCTCGGACCCCCATGTACGGCTCCCAGACCCCCCTGCACGACGGTGAGAGTCCAGTCTAGGGGTTTATACACCTGACTGATCAAATGTGTTTAATGTTTTATGATGGCACATCGGTGCAGCAGCAGTACATGCATTCAAAACGAATGAGAATACCATTAAAAAAAAAGGGGACATATTTCCATTGTGGCCGTCAGTCATGTGCGTCGTTCTCAACCTAGTCCTAATCCTTGTTCTCCATAGGGAACCGCACACCCCACTACGGCTCGCAGACCCCCATTCACGACGGGAGCAGAACGCCGGGTCAGAGTGGCGCGTGGGACCCCAACAATCCCAACACCCCCTCCAGGTAAGAGACCCAAAACCTGTTTAACTCGCTCAGTGCCAAAGAACTCTGGAACACTCAACCACCTAGAGTGCCAAGTGTTTTATGTGGTAAGGCATGTGTTGAGGCAGCGATACTTTGATTGTCTACGAAATGAGTGACTAGAACTCACTTGCACACCAAAACAGTATGCATTCAATTTGTTCCTATCGCTAAAGTGTGAAGCGACATTTGATTGTAAAAAGTGGGGAGGCAGCCGTTCTCTGTGCCTGGTGTGGATTTTGTGAATGACGCTTGTGTTTGTTCCTCTGGTTTCAGGGCGGATGATGATTACGAGTTTGGCTATGATGACGAGCCCTCCCCGTCCCCCCAGGGCTATGGGGGCACCCCTAACCCCCAGACCCCCGGATACCCCGAGGTGCCCTCGCCTCAGGTCAACCCTCAGTACAACCCCCAGACCCCTGGCACCCCAGCCATGTAAGACACACTCACACACACACACACACACACTCTCAATCTATTACTTGGTCTCTCACATGCACACATGCGCATGCTTAGTTAAATTGGATTTATATGTGAAGAAATACTGAACGTTTGTACTTGGCGAAAAGCCAGCTGTTGGTCACTAGGACCTTGGACATGTTCCAATGCCAAGCCTATGGTCTCCAACCCCAGTCAGTTGGATGGTAGGCTCTGGGTGAAACGTGTTCTCTTCACTGACTGCGTGTATTCGTCAGGTACAACACAGAGCAGTACTCCCCGTACGCAGCCCCGTCCCCGCAGGGCTCCTACCAGCCCAGTCCTAGTCCCCAGAGCTACCACCAGGTGGCGCCCAGCCCCGTGGGCTACCAGAACACACACTCGCCAGCCAGCTACCATCCCACCCCTTCACCCATGGCGTACCAGGTAAGACGTGATCATACTTACAACGGACTGACGAGAAATATACTGTAGCGAACAGCCGGGTAGAGTAGCTTGCCCTCAGCGGGGATTGAATTCTAACTGGCCTTTATACAAGGTTGTTACAATACACAAAAACATTTTTTGTTTGTTTTATAAACTGTTCCTTTAATTTGTTTTAATTAAAATGTTAATACTTTTAGCCAGCTGAATCAACCTTACACATTTGTCAGGAAAATTCCTTTTTAAGTTTCAATTTATTGAATTGAATATCTGCGGAGGCTGACTAGTTCTCCCCCCCCCCCCCCCCCCCCCAGGCCAGTCCGAGCCCCAGCCCGGTAGGCTACAGCCCCATGACCCCAGGGGCCCCCTCCCCGGGGGGCTACAACCCTCACACCCCCGGCTCCAACATCGACCAGACCTCCTGCGACTGGGTCACCACCGACATCCTGGTCCGCGTTAAGGACACCTTCCTGGACGCCCAGGTGGTCAACCAGACGGGCGTCATCCGCAGCGTGACGGTGAGTTCAGCCCACGGCAGGAGTGTTTGTTGTGTGTGTTGCTGGGTAGTACTGGTGTGTTTAGCCTGGAGCTGCTCAATATTGACAGACTCGCCCGTCCCATAACAGTGATTACATTCCACAAGATTTTAACCCTAACCCTAACCCTAACCACCTGGGTCTTAATCAATCTTCTTATTAAATCTTGGATTAAATGGAATGTAATCACTGTTATGGGACGGGCGAGTCTGTCAATATTGAGCAGCTCCAGGCTAAACACACCAGTACTATTATTTAATATGATCGTTTGAGCCTGACACTGATCTTGATTAATGACCAGAGGGTATACTAAAGAAGTATTACGGGTAATAAAAAAACAACAACTACATTTAATGAATTCAGCTTCCATTGTCCTTTGGTAACCCCAATACAACAGAAATGACGCTTAAAAACAATACCTTGTTACAAATACATCTGTTCTCTCTCCGTCAGGGTGGAATGTGCTCAGTGTTCCTCCAGGACACAGAGAAGGTGGTCAGCATCTCTAGTGAACACCTGGAGCCCGTCACCCCCACCAAGAACAACAAGGTGAGGCTGCCCATCACCACCCCATCTCTTCACATTACACAGAGTAGAAACACAACTGTCAAGGTTGTCCATGTCTCTGATGCATGGTGGCCATGCATGAAACCATTCCTACGCTGCTTTCTTTGGACATTGGAATACTCTTGAGGTTCTCTCACATGCCACTTGAGAGGTACATGGAATGAAAGCCACTGCCCTCATTGTGTGTATAACCTCTCGCTCTCTCCCTTCTCTCCCTCCCTCCAGGTGAAGGTGATTCTGGGGGAGGACCGCGAGGCCACAGGGATTCTCCTGAGTATCGACGGGGATGACGGCATCGTCAGGATGGAGCTGGATGACCAGCTGAAGATCCTCAACCTGCGCTTCCTAGGCAGACTAGAGCTCTGAGCCAGTCAACCTTTACCCCCTAGGCACTCTCGTAGATCTGCAAGGACTAGATGGATGCAAACAATATGGTAATGGCCATGTCTTGCCTTCTGACTCGTTGGCTGGGTGGAAGTGTCTCCATATTGCTTCCACCTGTCCAATCCTCACGGATGTATTGGAGCAGCTATAGGAAGCAGGGACTAGCAGAAACCCTGTACTTCCTCACGGCAAAGCAACCGAAATACGTGCTCTTGGATGGATTACTCTTCCCACCATGTTCTTTATTGAATATTTGAAATGACAAATTTGCAAGGTTTTGTTCTTTCAGTTAGTCAGACTTGTACTCTTAGTGAACCACCCCCCCCCCCCCCCAAATCTGTTTTTAGTGCTCTCTGATTGTATTTTCTGTCTACACTTTATTTTTTTGGGATGTAGAAATTTTCTTTTGGGAAACAGAATACCATGTCAATAAAATGTGAACTGTTGAACATTGTGTGGTGTCTTTATAAATGTCATGTTTGATCAAATGTATCAACTTTAATATTATAATCAAGCTTAAAACAAAGTTTAAGGAGGTAATAAGTGTCAGTATTAAACAGTATTTTCTCATGGCATTGATTAACAAGATGCATTCATAGACAGAATGATGAGATTGAAGTGCTCTCAATTTAAACTAAGTATTGTAGTCCATAGCCCTGTAATAATTTGCTTGCTATGAAGAAAAAAAAACAGCAGTGTAATGAGAATGTTGAACCTGGGCCTCCCAGCCTAAAGGCAACATTGCTAACACTTGCGCTTTGGTATATCCCATTTGGTGCAGATTATATAGGCTGTACCTAGGCATGCATGATATTAGTTCTACATAAGCATATTTAGAAGCGTATTAGGTGACTGCCCCCTGTACTAACCCCCTCTAGTGGACCGGCTGTGTAGCAGGCAGACAACTAGTCACAGGGCTGGTGTGGACTGTCATGGTTTATGGGGAAGTAGAATATGGGGGACTGCTTTGGACAAGGGTGCCCAGGAGAGGTGTGACTGAGCTGGGTAGGTTCAGCCTCTTGGTCCTGGTCTTGTTTAAAACAGCCAAGGGTGAGGTTCTGTGATAGAGGAATCTTGACTTGGACCCACACCTCTCGTCCCTGCAAGAAGAAAATATTGGGGTTACCAAAAGACGGCCATAACTGACAGATTGGGCCGCTATTTTTTTGTTTTATTTATACCACAAGGCCTGACCAGAGGTTTTTCTGGTCAAGTCACATGGTCCTAAAACACATTGAGCCTTCTCTCTGGGGTCACTAGATTTGCACACCATTGTTTTTCTATCAAGGCACCAATGCCCCACTGAAGACGAACTGACAAGAATGTGCTTTGTGGTCTGGAGATATGCCCTGCTGTTAGTGTTGCTGACTGAGTTTTAGTTCAGTCTTGTGGCACGCTGGACACCCTGGTTCCAACATAGCTGGTCGTATTAGCTTACCTTTTCATCCTGCACACACTGGACCTCATGGATGTCTCCTAGGAGCGGGGCCAGAGCCGCGTGGACGTCCTCCAGCTGATCTCACACATGTGAGTTGAGAGACATGTTACAGCTGGAACTGTTCCCACGGACTAAAACTGGAATACTTAATGTGTGCCTAGAGCATTAAGAACTCAAAAATTCCAAGTTGCAAGCCAGAACTGGTCTGCTATGGTAGATATCTAGAATTACACAGCTTTTTTCTTCTTCTGAAATATTTGAATGAACTGATTGATCGTGGTAGTTGTAGTTAGGTAATCTCTTACTGTAACAACTTGATCAATTATTTATGGCGTCTCTATTGGTCCTAATGTAATCTCACATACCAGCCTTAGATATATATGTATAACCTTTATCCACTTTATAGTACAGTGGGTGCATACCATTTTGTATGGCAGCAGATGGACTCAAACTCACAACCTTATTGCAGGCACCATGGTCTACCAACGGTACTACTGACCTCATACTGTAAAGGGATGCGGCTTACCTGATAGGAGTGGATACAGGAGGGCTGGATGCCTGCCGTCTCCAACGCTCTGAATACAGGTGGAGAATAGAGAGTCTAAGGTAAGATTACACATCACACAGACACGGTCACCGAACCACCTCTTTTACAAATGGACTGATTATGAGACAGATATCACATGGGGACTGTGTAGCTGGTGAGTCGGAATGTGTAAATTGAATAAAAGTACATTTAAATTGTCGGAGTGTGTAAATGTGTAATAGAGGGGCTGACCTGTCGATATCGAAGTGTCTACGGAGTTTAAGTGATATCTGGAAGTAAAGTTTTGGTGAGTTCATGCCCTCCACACAAGCAGCACATGTGCCATGTTTGATCCATTCATTCTTCCTGTTGGAGAAAGACGCGCACACACACACACACACACACACACACACACACACACACACACACACACACACACACACACACACACACACACACACACACACACACACACACACACACACACACACACACACACACACACACAGATACATTCAATGGGAGGCTCTGTTATCCAGCTGGTGCACAAAACAACTGCTAAGTGTGTTCATATAACAATAATATCGTGAACAACACAGGCAAACAATACAGGCTACTGATTGGCAAGGAGGTCCTTACAGTACCAGAAATTGAAGTTGGATATCTTGAGCAGTGATGGCCAAAACTGAGAGAGTTCAGGGTCCAGCTCCTGGAAGCAAAGACGGATCATTTCTAGACAAACAGACGCTTCAATGTGCTTCTTTGTGGCTGAAACCAGTGGCGTCTTACCTTGACGTCAGAGTGGAATATTGGCCAGCAGCGGCAACAGTTCAGCGCCTGCGAAGGCCTACGGGTCAGGAACAGAGTGAGTTGTGTGGCGCTGCATTGCTGCCCCCTAGTTCATATACTACCTAAATGCATGAACTCAACTCATTCTAGAGTGCCAATGGCAACTTTATTCACCACAAATGCATAATTTATTATGCTTCATGTTGTAGCCAGTGAAAGTATTGCCTGGTAAATACCACATGAAACACTTGGCATTCATGGTGGTGAGTGCTCCAGAATTCTTTGACAGTTAGTGAGTTAAGGTACAATTTATTATCTTGAATCACAGACACTACACTTCTACTATAGTAATTTACCAGAGTCCATGGATAGTCCAGTTCTGGATGTTTTGAGGCACTCTACAATCAGAAGTGTTCTTTATACCCTGTGGACAGACAAACAGACACTGAATTCACTTTGAGGTTTTTCCTGTATATGAATCAACTAGGCGGGCCGCCTAGGTCGAAATGCTGCATGTCAGAAATTGCAAATGTTCCAGGTTGACACATTTCTATAGGAAACAGCCTGTGTTCCCATGTTGGTAGAAAAGGGGAGTAAGAGTTGTGGAGGCGGTGCCAGGTAGAGTGAACTCACCACACAGAAGCCCCCGGGCCACTGCAGAGTCAACTTCAAACACTTCCATGAACAGAACCTGGAAGAGACAGAAAAAAAGACACAACACCACATATACAGTAGATATTATTGGCCAACATAGCTACCAATATCACTGTTGCATTTGCTAGGGATAGGATTGCCTACAGAATAGCATCACAGTGTTTACACATCAAGACTGCTCTTACGGTTTGAGCTCATCAGTTGCCCAGTGGTCAGACTCCAGAGTGAAGATAAGGCCACTCAGCAAGGCAACCAGGAGCAGCACTGAGGGAAGCATGATTATCCTTAGGGTCTGTGTGGTGAGAAAAACCTAAAGCATGTCAAATGTGTCCTTGCAGGTGAGAGCTTGAGCTAATTTGTCCAGTTTGGTCCGACTGGACAATGCCAGAACTTTGCCAGAACTTCGCCAGAAATACATCAACCCTGCAACTATTACCAAAATACTACTCATAAGAATAAGCTTTAAAATGCAATTAAAGGTGTTTATTTATATTCAAATGTCAGTAAGTAATACAGTCTTTCATGAGAGCAGTTGTCAGGGTTGAGAGTGTGATGATGCAAGAGTAGGGCTCATCCCCAATAGCTGTAGTTGCTTAGGCCAGCATCACTCTGCCAAACTAAATATGTGTTGTGAAGTTCGTTTTGAGAGCATGAACCCTATGTTTCCAAAACTGTGCCAAATCTTTTGAGAAAACTTGTACGTTGTTATGATGTCTTCAAGAGCTAATTTATAACACTTAGCCCAGTTGAGCAATTTGCTTTCAAATACCGTACATCTCTACTGATAACAATATACCTATGGAATACCAGACACAGAAAGTATATACAGTATCATACTCCTATATATTGTACATTAGATTAATCACATTTTGATACACAATGCGTAGTAAAGCAAAACAAATGTGTTCGGTAACTTACCAGAAACACTGTGATCGTGTAGGATTGTTTTTTGATGACAGTCCTAGGTGAGATGTTCAATAACAGAAGAACAATTCTCCACCTAGTCTCATGATCACAGCTGGCAGGGTGAAACCACAGAATCACTTCTCTTTTCATAACGCCTCAGCTGGAAAATGGAACTAAATGTGTGTTTATCGTAGTCTATGAAAAGAACAAATACACACGTGCAAATAGCAGCTTTCCAAAAGGAATATTTGAGTTTGGATAGATCTGACACCAGCAGTGAAAAATACGTCCCTAAAATGTGTCTTTATTATCCTAAGATTAGACTGCATATGTTTTAAATATAAACATTGGAACCAACTACCCATTTCACATAAAAATGTTGTCAAAACCTTTCCAATAGCTCCAAAAGTGCTCATTCCAGATGATCTGTCTACAGATTATCTTTTGGCATAACCATTTGAATAAACTTCCACTCTAGCAAAATAGCTCAAATTTAGTATTTTTTCATTTGAGATAAACCCCTTCCAGTTATCTATTGAACAGCTCACATAGTATCATAAAGGATCATAAAATAGCACAGCCCCCACTTCCCAGGGCTTATTTATTGTCCAGTCCAATCCACTGTTTTATTTTTACATTAGTGTCCGTGCACTTACATGTTTTCCACTTACTTTGAACCATAATACAATATTACAGTATACATTCATTTTGAATCCAAATCCAAACACATTTATGGTAAATGACAAGAAAGTAAATGACAGTGTTTTCTGCAATGTATTCTAGCAATAAAGGACTTCCTAGAGGCACTGGGAGAGTTTGGCCTCTCCTGGTGACCATAGTTTGGCTCCTGTTCAGAAAAAGCAGTACGTGTGTATGCCCTTGTACGGACCCTGGCTAGACAAGCAGCAAGAGGCTACACACACAACACAGCATGAATCACCTACTGGTAAAACAAAAAGAAATCCTTCATATGTCTCTGTACAGTCTGCTGCCGTAATCTAAACTGTCGTAAAATTAGATATACTGTAAATAAAACCGAATATCTTATTTGGAAAAGTGAGGCCTGACCTTTGGACCACCTTCTGTCAGTGTTGAGAGGAGAAAGCAAAATCGGCCTATTCTTCTGGTACTTTCTGTTGTTTATTTCTAAGTATTAAATAGGGGAGATTTACGGCATGAGAGGGAGAACAAGCGAGATGTGTCGTTGCCTTAAATAACCTGTCGCAGGCCCTGCTGTCTCTGCTGTGGCTGTCCGCTGATAGTGAGGCCGTCATATCAGACACTCTAGAGTCTAGACAGTAAAACAGATACTTTAGCACTAGAAGTTTCTGCTGTCACACTGAGATAATGTATCATATTATGATGTGACAAAAATATAATCATATAAGCTCTAGGTGAACTTTGAAAGTTAAAGGGTGGTGCACTTATTTCCTTTGAGAATCAATTTAATGACATGTCTTATATCTGGGTTTCATTCAGTAGATATAATATATGTTTCAAATATACTTGGACAGCTCATTTGTATATGCCAGCTAGGCATGCTTAGAAGTGGACTATAATATGCATATCATTTGTGTATTTTAACTGTGAAACCAGGCAAACAATGTCATATCCTCATTTAGCTGTCTCCTACACACACACACACACACACACGCACGCACACACACACACACACACACACACACACACACACACACACACACACACACACACACACACACACACACACACACACACACAAACAGACGGCAATACGGGAAGGGATTTTTAATATCCCACCTTCCCTCCAGAAAACATCATCTAATTGGTTGAGTCCATAAATTGAGTGGCAGCAACGCCGGGTCGTCCCGGGTCGTCCCAGCAATGCCGGTACAGCCAGCCGATCTGACCTTGGTAGATATGAACATGTGACACAGTTCTCTTAAAGGGGCAGGAATTCAAGTGAACAGAAGTAAACAAAGTGGTCTGTCGTGAAAAGGGAAAGGAAAGATTTCTGAAGCACAGCAGCTGTGATAGTGATTATTGTTCTGTCTCCACATTCCTCTCAAAGGCAAGTTTCACATCCTTCAAAAAGTGAAAGTGTGAAAACAGGTGAAACACAAGTATGGCCTTTGCGCTTTCACTTCAAACAGCAGCTGTAGGTTTTTCCACATACAAATTGTATTTCCTGTCTTGATTTCCATGTTTGTGAAACAATGGAGTGTGATTATGTTCTCTTCCCAACCTCTCACCAAGTACCCATGGTACACAGCACCTGCCATGCCCTATTTAGAATCACGTCAATTTGTCTATAACATTGGCCATTAGGGATGCAAAGGAATGTTCTAGTACTGTACCTGCATTTTCTATCTGACTTTAACACAATATGCAGACATGGTGAGGTTGTTTAATACGAAGTGAAAAGGCTGATATTGTGTTCTGTAGACAGTTCCCAGACTGGCGACTCGGGCCTTCAGCACGACAACCAGACAGCTCAGGAACAAGGTGCCAGAGGCTCAGAAGCTATTCCAGGTGAATATGACCTTATTGATACACTTTACAATAAGGGCACATTCATTAACATTAAGTAATTTAGTAGTTAACATTAGTTAATGATGAACTTAGTTAATGATGTGGACTTAGTTAATGGGAAACATATATATTAATAAATGGTTTATAAACATGTTAGTTCCTGTTATAGATTACACCCCTCAACCAATGTGAGCTACCGTCACTATAGATCTTAGTGTAATGATGACCCTGACTCTAGTTGCTATGGTTCTAGGAGGACAATGGTTTGCCGGTCCACATCAAGGGAGGGACCACTGATGTCCTGCTGTACCGTTTCACCATGACTCTCACCATCGCAGGTACCTACTGCACAAACACCTAGGAAACACAGCCATATCAGCACAATCTACATATTCACCTCTGTAAAACTAAAGATATCATCAGACCAATCTCATACAATGACTCTCTACTACTATTTTGAAGTTTTAGCGTAAAGATGAATCAACATTGTCACATTTGTCAGCATGTGCAACACTTAACATGAAGTGTATTAACAACATGCTATTTTATTCATTCAGGCACTGGGTTCTCCTTGTACTGGCTTCTGTTGGCTTCTCTACCAAAGGGGAAGTGAGGGAGGATACGTTCCCTGTTTGTTGTACAAATCAATTTCACTTCATGACCGTCTTCTAATGTCATGACACATTCGTATGTACAGAATAAAACTCCACAATAAGCCTGCGACTCGTGTCAGTGTGTATGCCAACCATTTGGTATGTCTCATTTTCTCAACTCAGTCAGGTGTAATTTAATTCAACCTGTTGAAATGTGTCTAGTCAGGTAAATGACATTATACGCTTTACGGGAAACCTAGATTACTCTAGAACTCTAGAGGCCATATCTCGGATCCCAGAATGTCATCTCTCGATTGAGATTCTGGGGTGCAGGGAGTAAAAAGTACTGTCGGAAGTTGTAAGCAAGTCCACACCCCTCCAAACCCCACTAAGTCACATTTAAATTGAGAGTGACTTAGTGAGAGTAGGGGCTTGTTTGACTTCAACATTGAATCCAACTAGAATTCAGACGAGGCTAGGTGAAAACAGGCGGGGGTAGTGTATCTGTGCAGTCTCAAGTTGGACAGTGAAATGCATTTCTGACTGCATGGCTTGAAAACATGGCGGTGACAAGATGATGACTACTGAAATCCTCAATAGAACCTCATATGAATTCTCTTTGAATAATCACAGCATAACTCAACCATCAACTGACCATAGTATATATGCAATCAATAGATCTCTCTAAACCATAATGATTTACATCAGTCTACACATCGCAGCATATAGGGCTTTTCCTGATTCAGGCACATATGTCAAGAAAATATTCATGATTGGTCAAGTGCCTCCGACAATGATGGTGGTTGCTGCTACATGCAGCCTGTGCAACTGCGGGGCTCCACAGTGCATCGCTCTAAAAACTGTGTGAGCTTCGATCTCACGACTCTGGTAAATCTCAAGCAGTCAAAGCTTTTAAGTAAGTCGGACAGATTTGATCCCCATCATGCAGTCATTGCTGGTCGGCAACTGCTCACAGTTGATCCTCTCAAACTCAGGTGTCTCCTGTAGTAACAGGAGATACCTGAGACATGAACATCTATGTAAATTGTAAAAATACTGCACACCAAAATAGAAAGAGTTGTTTATTTAAATCCATGACACATTCAGGATTCAGGGTTTAAGTATATGAATATTTGAGTATATGGCATACATTACAATTCAACTTGTGGTAATTATTTGATTTAATCATTTTCTCATGAACAAATATTTTGTAGGTTCATATTCTCTAACTTTCATGCTTTTATGCATAGGCTAATTCTCATAATCAGTTAAAACTGATATTAATTTAATTTAGTCGTATTCATACATGCAAGATTTATGTTATGTTAATATCCAGATATCCCTGCAATAATTCCCTTTGGGAAACTTATTTATGAAGTTATCAAATGAGAAAATGAACATAAAAATGAACATTCATTCATTCAAAAATCAACTGCCTGTTTCCCTTCCTCAAAGGTAACATTTACTCTTCCTCAAAAATAACATAATGTACAAATTCTTCATCCACACTCTAAAGCATACAAATCCATATCAAGCGTTATCATAATCATCATAATACCAAACAGTAAAATAAAACAAGACATTTTGAGGTTGGCACTATACAGTGGAAAAAGCATAGCAACATGTCAGTCAGTCAGTCATCATACAGTATTCAGTGGTAGTCCAGTTAAAGGAATGCTGCTCATTCACGCCACTGGTTTATGCTTCTCGCTGCTCATGTGTTGGTTGCTTCCTGTCCGTTGGTTCTCCATTGGAGTCCCCCTGGCAATCCCAGCCCTACCCAGCTGCTTTCTGTCCCCCCTCCACCAGCCCTGGTTGTCCTGGCGCGCCAGTGAGTTCTAGGTAAGTTCAGGTGAGTCATGATGTCATTTTCTCTGGCCCCTCCCTGTCCAAAGGAGTGAGGAAATTCACAGCAAGCTCATCTCCCTAAACCGATGGCCGGCAGAGTGGTGTGCCCCACAGGGGGCAGGCTTCATAGACAACTGGCCTACTCTCTGGTTGCAGCCACAGAGGTGCCCTCCTTCTGTCTAGGAACATAGACTATGGTCTTAACTATGATAACAATTGACTCAATAGGATCAAATCACAGGCACCCTCTCCCCCACCTGCTGATGAGCCACCTCCCCTCCCAGTATCTGAACCTAGTCCAGGGGAGGCGGAATCATTAGGTTTGACAAAATCAAAACTCAATGAGGTGCTTATCCTCTTAATGTTGCAACCCTGAGGGCCTGCGGCCTTTCGCCCATGTAGTGCTTCCATAAGCAAATAGGCCTGGTCAACGACCTGATTAGTGAAAACAAACGTGATGTCATTCGTTTAACTGAAACCTGGCTTAAGCCTGAAGAATAGGCCTCTCTAAATGAGGCTTCACCTCCAGGTCATGCAAACGACCGAAACTTTGGTAGAGGAGGGGTTGTTGCTGTCATTTATGATTCTAGACTCACTCTCATACCCGAGGCTGGTCATGAATTACTTGCATGCACCCAGAGTACAGTCTTCCCTCAATCCATACCAGTTATTCACACGAGTAACTGTTTGCAAAGCAGTTTGGTGACTTCTTGTCTGATCTTGCAATATCACTGGATATCATAGGAGATTTTAATTGGTCTGTTATTGTAGAGAGAGAAAAGAGGTGTAGATGCCTGGGGCTTTGTAACGGTTACTAGTGTGAATGACTGGTATGGACTGTGGGAAGACTGTATTCTGTTTTTCTTTGTACATGCTCCCTTTGGGTGACATCATTCGTAAACATGGAATCAACTTTCACGGTTATGCTGATGATACTCAGTTGTATATCTAAATGAAACATGATGAAGTCTCTGAGTTGACTGTCGTGGAGGCTTGTGTTGCTGACATTAAAGTCTGGATGAAAAACTGCTTTCTCCTCTAAACTCTGAGAAGACCAAGTCCAAATCTCTGTTAAGTTATTCCTAGCAAATCTGTCAAAAACCTTTATGTAATATTTGATTCTGATCTCACATTGGTTCCCCACATTAAAAACACCTCTTGACCAGCTTTCTTTCACCTGTGCAATATTTAAAACATTAGGCTCTTTCTCCCACCACAGGAGGTCGCAAAAATGGTTCATGCATTTGTTACACCACTATTAGACTAACTAACACCATTATTAGACTAACTAACACCATGATTAGAATAACTAACACCACAACTAGACTACTGTCATGCACTTCTCTCTGGTTGCACAAACACAGCACTCCACAATCTGCAGCTCATCCAAAATGTAGCAGCTGGGATCCTGACCAGAACTAACAGAACACATCACTTCTGCCCCTGTCTCCCTTCACCGGCTCCCCATCAAATACCATATTGACTTCGAAGTCCTTCTACAAAGCACTGCATAGGTTAGCCTGATGTATCTCTCAGAGCTGCTTCAGCCCTACAGACCACCCCCAATTGCTATTCTCTTTTATCTTTTTCTTTTATTCTTTTGCCTATAAACTGTTATAATCCTGTTTCTCCTTTATGTTCCCATCTGTTTGTAAAGTGTGTTGTGACACTGCTAAAAAATACACTTTAATCTAAATAAACTTGAAACTTCAATGCCTATTTCACTATTGCAGCCTTTCGACTTCTCTCTCTTCTGTTTGTCATGGAGGGATGGGCATACTGTACACTGAGAGGGCTATGTCTGTGTGACCAGTTAGGTGGCTCCCCTGTGTCACTCTAGCGTAGGAAGCGAATGCTCATCTTATGGTCTATGTTCACCTTCTCCAGAGACTGTGAAGAAGAGAAGCCGAAGAAGACGAGTTAGAATTGACTGCAACAGTGGAGCAGAATGAAGTACAATACATTGCATCACATGTAAAGGCTTCACTACAGTATGCTGTCAGAGTGTGATTTATGGTTATTAGGCATATTTACTCGAAGCAAGACACAGCTAAACTAACAACTTACCACTATAACCCAGCGAGATAAGACATGCACACATTTCTTACAATGCGTCTTTGTTTTTCTCAACAATGTTGTGTCTGTATTCTGGGTGCACTCCACTGTGATTCTATCCTGGTACCAGATGTGTAGGCGTATGTACGTAACCAACTCTTATTTGTCACACCAAACATACAAATCTATGACATAACACATGACAACGATAGTCAGAAGAGTTGGCTCAAGCACAGACAGAGCTGGCACCAGGCTGATCTACGGTATTACAGCGCCCCCATGTGGTACCTTACGGAACTCCTCAAAGGAGATGGCATCATCCTTGTCGATGTCCGCCTCCTGGATGGCGCGGTCGGCGATGCTCTCCAACTGCTCCTCCGTCACCTGCATCTCCAGAATGGCACGCAACACCTGTCATTTAAACAGAACAGAATAACACCATTCATTCTCCAGAGGAAATTCAAGCGTGGCAATCAATTAGACAGTATTAATATTGTGCGGAACAGCACAATACACACACTACATGACAAATGCAGATACCGTTTACATGACAAATACAATGTACAATTTTCAATGTTCAACAGGTTTAGTCAAGGAAATCTGTAAAAACTGACTTGTAAGAGCTCGCTTCTGGAGATTTTGCCATCTTTGTCCTGGTCATACAGTTGGAAGGCAACTAAAATAAATGTACAGACTTTCAATTCAGCATTAAAATCTAGCTAGGACAAACTCATAACAATATGGCACAAAAGCAGGATGCATGGCATAATATATAATACTACAGTATACGGTATATAGTTGGTATATTATATTATAGTTTGTACACAAGAGGCGCATTCCAGACTACACTGCAGTTGCCGAACAGATATCACAACACGTGGATAAGTCGAGAAACATGGAGAAATGGGACGCAGTGATAATCATGTCTGTCTTAGGTTATTGGGTTATTTGAGTGCTAAAATCAACGTTGTAGATTTTGGACAAAGCTGCCAACATGCCAGAGGACTCACACTTGAGCTTGCTGGTCCTGCTGTTGATGGCCTCAGGCAGACTGGGGTCTCTGGGTCGGTTTTTGTCCACGGGTTGGAAGTGGGCCAGGATTCTCACAAAAGAGTGGAAATCAACTGTTTCCTGTCTGAGAGAGACATTATATCAAACTCTGTTCATAAGTGCAGAATAGGCAACATGGGTATTTATCATTGTTACACAGTATTTGGACTGATATTGAATCTATAGCTTATAAAAATGATGTTTCTACCCTGAAGAGAAAAAGGCCCCAATTATTCGATCCCCTATGGGGTTCATCGCCAGCTCCTTAATGGCTCCAAAATCTTGTGGTCTTCACAATAAAGGGAATAAAACAAGAGGATACTTTAGTTTTTACAATCTAAAATGTGATATGATTAAACCAATGTAATAGGCCTACATATGAAAAACATAACACTTCCCATCACTCACTGGAGATGGCCTCTGCTCTCTTTGTCCAGTGCTTCGAAGCGGTCATAAAGTCGGACAATGTGTGCAGGGGTGACTGTGGAAAAAAGGAGAACCATCGATGTATGCTCTCAATAGCCTACCTCATCACCGGGCTTATGTAGGGCAGGACAGGGGCATGCCACAACATAAAAAAAGACTAATGGAATTAATCAATTAAAAGGCACTGGACCACAACATCAGTTCACTGTTTTGTTTTCGATTCATGAAGGATATCAAGCTTTATTAGAGTAGGCCTATACAGCTAGGAGTAGTAGTTATTAATTTAGTTTTCGAACTTTTAAAGCCATGAACCATTTAGACTCATGTAATACACGCATGCGTACATGAGTGGGCTTTGTGCGCGCCCGTAATCAGACCTGGCACCTGTCATCAGCAGTCTTGTGAGTGACAGCTGGCCTTTATCAGATAACACAGCCTAATGAACCTCTGGCTTTACATGCTAACAAGTGGATTTATCTTGTCCAATTACTCTGCTTAAGTTACTTTCTACGACAATTGTCACTGCAGTCACACAGCTCCCCTTATCTCAAATACCGTTATACGCCCACTCCCAAATACTTTTCGCTCAAAGAATAACGGACAGTTCTATCTATTCCATCGTAATGTATGTTCTCAAGAAGTTACAGTCATATCATTCGGACAACTTACATCCCGTCTCTTCCATTAATTCCTCGACGTTTGGAATTGTTGATAGGGTGGAGTTTGTCGATCCCATGTTCAAAAAGCAAATACAAAAAAACAATAAACAAAGGTGCGCTCCTACAACGTCTTATTCTGCTGTTGACTTCAAATTACCAGAGGTTTTGCAATACCACTACAGTGAAATAACTTTAGACTAGAAGGTGTATTGAACGAATAGTCAAGTAGCCTAGTCATGTTGACAGACAGGCTATGTAGCCAATCGCAGCCGTGGTGGTAAATGACCAATGGGTGGAGAGTCCGCGTCCAGTTGCCAAGAAAACAAGAGCTTGTTCAAGAACACTAGGCAGCCTCGACATGTTTACACCAAATCTAATAAAACAACTTATTATCCACACATTGGATACGCCATTAAGTGATAGATTGCTTCCTTCATTTGCATTATTCTCATCAAAATACAATTTGACATGTTTCAACCGTATCCCCCCTGAAGAAAGGTCACATTACATTTTTGAAAAAGTACTGAAACTACTAAAGCCAAGCACTGAATTGCATCCAACATGCTTTAGTTGTGGAAGTTGTTCCAGCGGTCCTTAGACACTAGATGGCGCCATTCCTTTCAGATGTCAAGGAAACTTCAGGGCACTGTGTCCAAATTGTGTAATGCATGGTTTGGGTCAATGAACTGCACCCCACTTCCTGCCAGACTCGTTGGAGAGGGAGTCCTCATGAAAGTATTAAATTGCTTTCCCCAAAGAACGAAGATATAAAAAACAAAGTTGGATCATTTGCTATGGGGTTAAGGAATCCTATGCCAGATCTATGTCCTAACCACCGTACAACATTGCAGCCATTTTCATTTCTACCTGGTGTTCTGCTGCTACTGTATCTTATGTCTTATAGAGACAGTGTACAATGTACACTCACTGAACACTTTATTAGGAACACCTGTACAACTTCTCATGGTGGAGTTGCTGTAATGGTGTGTGGAATGTTTTCTTGGCACACTCTGGGCCTGTTAATACCAATCAATCATCGCTTGAATGCCACATCCTATTTGAGTATTGTTGCTGACCATGTGCATCCCTTCATGGCCACAATTGACCCATCTTCTAATAGCTACTTTCAGCATGATAATGCACCATGTCACAAAGCAGAAGTCGTCTCAAACTGGTTTCATGAACATGACAATGAGTTCAGTGTTCTTCAGTGGCCATCCCAGTCACATGAATCCAATAGAACACCATTGGAACGTGGTAGAACGGGAGATTCACAGCTTGAAAGTGCACCTAAAAAATCTGCAGGAATTGCATGATGCAATCACGTCATAATGGACCAGAATCTCAAAGGAAATTTTTCCAACATCTTGTGGAATCAATGCCACGAAGACAGTGTATAATGTACAGTGCCCTGCGTAAGTAATTGTGACAGTGAAGCATTTTTTTTAAAGTAGAGATTCTCAGCTTTTACTTTTAAAAGCATAATGGTGTCAGAGACTACCATCCGCAGAATACGTCACCAGCCAAACTACAGACGCTTCACTGCAAGGTGCAAACCACTAGTTATCCTCAAAAAGGATGGTAAAGTTACAGTTTGCAAAAAAGTACCTTAAAAGCGTGCAGAGGTCTGGAAAGAGGTATTGTGGACAGATGAGATGAATATTATCATGTACCAGAGTGATTGCAAGAGGAAAGTTTGGATAAAAAAGGATCTGCCCAAGACTTACCATCTCATCTATTAAACATGGTTAGCTACCACAAGAACTGGCTAACTTGTCTTAATTGACGGTGTTACTGCTGACGGCAGCAGAATGTATTCTGAAGTGTACAGAAACATCTTGTCTGCTCGAGTGCAAGCAAATGCCTCCAAATTCATTGGCTGATGCTTCAATAATTGTTGATTTCAAAATCCAAACTCTTGGAGTGTAGAGCCAAAAGAAGAAAAATGCTTCACTGTCCCATTATTTACGCACGACATGTCTTATATGTCTTATATGTCTTTTACTGTATAGAGACAGTGAAATGTCGTATAGAGACAGTGCAGCTATTGTATATTGTGTATTATTGTGTTATTGTATTATTGTGCTACTATTGTGTTCTATTTTGTTTTAAAAGAGGAGAACTTGAGAGTAAGAATTGTACTCCCTTGTATTCCAGTGCAGGACAAGAAACATTTTTGAACTTTGAACTTTTTGAATTCAATCTTAAAACAGCTTTTTTTAAAGGCCCAAACAAGGTGGTTTTCGGAGTACTCTTGGTGAGATTATTTTGTTGCAAAAACATGAATAGTGCTTTGGGAAATCATAAACATAAAAAAACAAAACATGTAGTCTCCACCTCAAACATTTCCAGGATTTGACCGCTGGCAACGGCCCTCTTACTCTGCTGATACATATTCAGTAAGAAAAGACTGTCAGATACAGTATGCAACATGGAGGCAGAAAACCTTGATATCTGTTTGAAAGACTCCATACAGAACTGTGGTTAGATCACTTATTACAACTAGCATATGTTACCAACCTGAGCTACAGCAGTTCATATAGCTACTGTAATAAACAATTATTACACAAGCTAAACAAGCTAATGTATATCAGTAAATTACCAAGGGAAGAAGTTGAACAACACTAAAGCTGCCCTTGAGAGAAATATAGTTTAGAGAAAATTAAAGCTACTAGAA
Source organism: Argentina silus (assembly GCF_951799395.1). Taxonomy (NCBI): domain Eukaryota; kingdom Metazoa; phylum Chordata; class Actinopteri; order Argentiniformes; family Argentinidae; genus Argentina; species Argentina silus. Next base: position 6,088,632 of record NC_139665.1, read on the forward strand.
ATATAGAATATAGCAAACTAAAGATACTTTGAAACGACAGTCAGTTACTGAAAGATGACCCGTCCGTATGACAGATACGGAACAACCCAACGCTCTAAAAATCACTGAGGAAGATACAACCAGGTGAGGTGGAGCAAAGAGGGGAGACGGGAAGCAGCGAGGGAATAAGTAGTAGGTCTGACATCCCCTTAAATACACACCTCTTCAATGTATTATAAACATAGTTAGGAATATGCATTGGGCAATACAGTACAGTCCTGTAGTCACTATGGTGAGCATAAGAACCATATCCAGTCTATGTTGATGTGCTTGAGTAAACCAGGGCTCCCTGCCAGACTCCACAGAGCCCCTCTCCACAGACTCCTACACTCCCACACACACACACACACACACACACACACACACACACGCTCGCTCGCACGCACGCACGCACGCACGCACGCACGCACGCACGCACGCACGCACACACTCCCTAGTGACCCAGAGACAGATGCAAGTTGCTCCCCGTGTCTTGTCCTAACATGAAGTGGTGAACACACACCATACTGTGTGTACCACATGTCACACGTCAGGGTGTCTGTGCTAGATCTGGGTCCAGGCTAACTCTAGGGATCCCTTGGGGTGGATCTGGATATCAGGGGAGGCTGGTGGTGGTAGAAATCAGAGGACACATGTTGGATACCATTCCTTATTTGATTCCATGCATTACAATGAGCCCGTCCTTCCTTGCTGGATATCCCTTCCAAGCTGGAATGTTAGGAGAGTTTTGAACTAGATGGCAGAGTTTCTCATTAGAATGAGACAGCTTGTGCTTTTGGCCGCCTGTCTTGTTCAATTCCTTGTTGGCGGCGGAGGTGGACATGCAGGGTGGATTTCAACACACCCACCTCCTCTACCCACACACACAGCACCGTAAATGCACTTGTGCGTGCACACACACACAGACACGCACGCACACACACACACGCACACAGACGCACACAGACGCACACAGACGCACACACACACACACACACACACACACACACACACACACACACACACACACACGCAAACTCAGATGGGGTTTACAAGAGATGAATAGTGTACGAAGATACAGAAAATAAAAATTAAATTGAATAGGCGTTTCGAAAACAAACAAGCGTTTCAATGTGTGTGATGTTTGTTTCAACAAACATGTTTTGGATTGTTAGGGTGTTAGGGTTGCTTAGGAAATGAAAGGAACTATCAATGTCTTAAAAGAACTTTTCCCAAAGCAGTAGTAACAGCATGTGCCTGCCTGCCAAATCAATGTTCACATAACAATCTGTTTTGTATGGTTATGTAATGCTGCTACTCCTGCCATGTTGTCAAAGCCTTCATCCCTCAACCTGAATGTCCCTGACCTGTACATGTAGGGACTGCATGCCTTTTGTTGATCATGCTTGATCATGTTTTGAAACTCTTAGTCAGGAATTTTGTCCAATTTTATTCTGGTAGGCCCAAGTCTTCTGAATGAGAGGGTATATGCCATGTCAAGGTTCATACCAATTATCATAAAAATCAAATAAATCAATTACAACTGAGTTTCAAACTGTGTTTGATTGTGTACAGTTGGGATTTCAAGGATTTTCAAGTAGAGTACAATGTTCACTTTTGATTTCTGCTCTTCATTCCTCGTTCACTCTAAACCACACTTTGTTTTTAATCTCTCATTCTCTGATAAAAGAAAAAACTAAATGTTTCAGGACACATGCTGCAGGTCACAGGCCAACCTGTGACAAATAATGTAGCGGCCAACCACAGGATAACTTCCTGTCCTTCACAGGGAACAAAAGATTTTCAATGCCTTTTTTGGTTCATTCAAATGCATAAAAACAACTCTTCAGTGGTTTACACAAGACCTGACTTGTTTTTAACCTGTACATCTTAATGTTAATGTTATCATTAACTTCGGAGAAGACAAACAGGATAGAGCAGAAAAAACATGAAACTTTCCTTTATTGCCGGAGCCCGCCTCTCTCTCTCATTGACAGTAATAAGCACAAACTTTATCTCGGGGCGGTTTTGTCCCTGGTGCCACAAGCAATGAAAGTGAAAGCATGTCAGAAGGCTGTGTTGGGCACCGCGCCAGGTGGGGAAGAATGGAGTTGTCCCGCCTGCTCAAACTTTGACCCCCGCTCCGCCGTTGGCTTATAAACGACTTGTAAACACCAGGGGCCTGTTCTGGGGGGGGGGGGGGGGGCAACAGAACATTCAGAAAGAAATATAGTGTATAGAACAGATAATGCATGAGTGTGTACTGTATGACAAACCCAAGAAACAGAAGAAGGAAAGAAGAGAGAAAGGTGTTGTAAAAGTGTCAGCATGTATTTAAGCCCACTGATGTCTTCCAGTGGATTTACAGCAAATTCGATATCAATAATGTCCTGGGAATTAAATGTGTCATTCTGTAATTCTGGAAAGGCCACAAGACAAAATGAAAACTCACAGAGATCACGGTTGGAGTGTGAACCGAAAGCTGTCATCTGTGTGTACTAAATAACGATTTAGAGCTGTGAAAACAGGTACGAATCCAAGAACAATGAACCATCCCTTTTATAATCAATTGTGCAAGTACAATCTAGAGATTCCACATCCTCCCCCACCATCCTCCCCCACCATCCTCCCCCACTCTGGCAAACCTCTGTCGGTGGTCCATGCCCCCCCCCCCCCCCCCCCCCCCACCACCACCACATATTTTGGCGCCATCCTTGGTCAGCTCCCGCCATGCGTCCTGAGCAGACGACACCCACATCTCCAACATGCTCAGCCACAAACTGGGTCAATTAACCTTCAGTGGAGAGGCAAGGCAACAGTCTGCTGGCTCTCTCCCCCCCTCCTCCCCCTCTCCTCCCCCTCTCCTCCCACCTCCTCCGTTGGGCTGGGTGAAGGAGTGACGTGGGCAGAGAGGGGGGTGTCCCGCTGGGCCGGGGAAGGCCGATAATGAAGGGAGAACGTTCCGGGCCAGTGGAGGTGAAGCAGAGAGCAGACTCAATGCGACAGGTACAGGAAATAACAGTGAGCGAGACAGGCACCACTATGAGAGATCTACTGAAACTTCGCCAGACAGACAGACAGAAAGACAGAAAGACAGACAGGCAGCAGGCAGACAGACAGACAGACAGACAGACAGGCAGACAGACAGACAGACAGACAGGTAGACAGACAGACAGACAAGCAGACAGACAAGCAGACAGACAGACAGACAGACAGGCAGACAGGCAGACAGGCAGACAGGCAGACAGACAGACAGGCAGACAGGCAGGCAGGCAGACAGACCAACAGAGAGAAAGACAGACAGACAGACCCAAGCCCCCCTCCCCGCACCAATGATGCCCTGAGAAACTGAGCAGGTCAGGTCAAATGAAGATGGAGAATAAGGGGGTCAAATTAGGGGGTCTAGCACTGGGAGAGAGGTGCAGGGGCATCCAGGGGGGGGTTAGGGAGGTGGCACTCTGGGACCACGACTGTTTGTTCTGTGACACCCCTCTTCTCATCAAGACATGCCCTGAAGCAGGAGCAATCTGTGACAGGACCCTCGCTTGAGAAGGTTAGGGATAGGAGAGAGGTAGAGGAAAGGGGTAGGGACAGGGGAGGGGTAGAGGAAAGGGGTAAAGACAGGAGACAGGGAGTGGAAAGGGGTAGGGACAGGGGAGGGGTAGAGGAAAGGGGTAGGGACAGGGGAGGGGTAGAGGAAAGGGGTAGGGACAGGGGAGGGGTAGAGGAAAGGGGTAAAGACAGGAGACAGGGAGTGGAAAGGGGTAGGGACAGGGGAGGGGTAGAGGAAAGGTGTAGGGTCAGGGGAGAGGTAGAGGAAAGGGGTAGGGACAGGGGAGGGGTAGAGGAAAGGTGTAGGGTCAGGGGAGAGGTAGAGGAAAGGGGTAGGGACAGGGGAGGGGTAGAGGAAAGGTGTAGGGTCAGGGGAGAGGTAGAGGAAAGGGGTAGGGACAGGGGAGGGGTAGAGGAAAGGGGTAGGGTCAGGGGAGGGGTAGAGGAAAAGATGAGATGAGGAGGTAAGACAGAAACTATGCAGGGTGAAGGTGTATTAAGGAGGCGGCTGAGGAGGAGGTTGGGCGGAGTAGACATGTTTGTCGGTTGTTTACACTAATATTCCAATACAAGACGCATTTCTCTTCCCCGTGTCCAAACGATGGATTAAAAAAACCAAACACATCCTTCAATTCCACCTTCAGGTCAAAGTACATAACACAACTCCTTGACACAACAGTCAAAATAACTCCTGCTTCAACTAGAAGGTCACGGTACACTGGTAGGTGGAGATTTGTCTGCTCATTTGGAGAGTTGGCGCTGAAAAAGTGATAAAGAAAAGAATGCACAATGGGGAGGGAGGCGGTGGGTGAGTGGGGGGGACGGGGGGACGGGGGACGGGGGACGGGGGGACGATGTGTGGCGGGTTTCTTGCCTTGGTGACAGATGGCGGGGGAGGAGAGAAAGTTTCTTGGAAGAGGACCAGGTCTTAATTAGTGAGCGAGGGTCTGAATGGAAGGTGCCGGTGCTTGCTCTGCTCATTAGCGAGGAGCGGACTGACATGGAGTCTACCCCCCGCCCCCATCCCCACTGGGGGCTGCTTGACAGCGCTGCCCCGGGACCCTAATTGCGCAAATTGCTGGAGCACTGTCACTGCCAACCCGCGTCTCCCCTCACTGGACCTACTGGCTGGAGAACGGGGAGGTGTGTGTGGGTGTCGGGGTGAAGGGGGGAGGGTGGTGGATGATGTGTGTGTGTGTGTGTGTGTGTGTGTGTGTGTGTGTGTGTGTGTGTGTGGGTGTGTGTGTGTGTGTGTGTGGGTGTGTATATTAGTGGAGCTGGTGGATTTGCTGGTGGTGGTTATGTGTGTGTGTGTGTGTGTGTGTGTGTGTATCAGAGAGAGAGAGATGAGGAGAAAGATGGGGGGGGGGGGGGGGTAATAGCGGCGTTGTGGGGGTTGATGGTATGGCCCTCCAGGACTAAAGCCCACCAGAGGAAAAAGACAGGGAAAATGGCTGGTGTGGGATACTATGACCAAGAGAAGACTGTTGGTAAAAACTACTACTGTTGGTAAAAAGCAGAAGCCATCCAATAGCTGTGGTTTGATGTGTTTGAATGCACACAAGCACTCTGTGGCATGGTTGGTCGTAGCTAGCAGGAGGACATTGAAAAGAAACAGTCTAGCGTGCAAAGCCAATTTCCTCCAGCTTTCATAATTACTTTTGTAATCATTGTTGTGTGAATAACATATTAGGGAAGGAACTCAATGAGGAACTCGATGAAACTATACTCAAAAAGAAGATTCGTGAATTTCACCATGAAGTTAAACACGATGCAATGCTGATAAGTGGGCTTTCTTCTTTTTGGGTATAGTTCCAATCCTCTCAAAATGGAGTTCCTTCCCTAATACATTATTAAATGATTTGCCTCAGGCAAGAACACTGATGAACAACGTATGAACAACACTGAATCAAATGTACTGAGCTGGTTTCTTCAACGGTCATCGTCAACTTCTGGGAAAAACGTACAACTCATCCTTAGTCGCCATATTCAGTGTAAACAGCATTGGCCAACTGTGGATCATAGAGATAAATATTTATATCTGACGTGAGGAGCAGAGTCGTCCAGTAGCAGTGTCGATATTCATGCCAGCCTTCAGTGTTTCTATGAGATACCTCCAACTGACACATTCTCTTAGACATGTCCTCTTTGTGTCAGAAAGGTAACCTGAGATACACTTGGCATCGTCAGGATTCTTGTGGCAGGCATTATTGAGGTTTATCATGACTAATAGACTGCAGTTTTGGAGCAAAAAGGCTTCTAAAAGTGTTTTCCCTTAGAAAGTCTTACTGTCTTATTGAAATACAACAAGTCATACTCTGTAACTGTTGTAATCTACGCTAGCTACCCTCTATGGGGTTTTGGCCACGTGTATGTCAAGGTCCTAGTTGTTTATGATACACTATAAACGTGACGAATAATGTGGGAACAACGTCTACATTTTCATTTACAAGAATCAAGGATACAACTTCCGTGGAAGTGTATATTAAATTAACGGTAGTTGATTATGGCTTACAATTGATGGAGATGTAAAATAGGCAAAGTATAAGTGTTAGGTCTTTTCATTTTATGGTTGTGTAAGGGAAAATAAGTGTAACAAAAGTATATTGAAGCCAGTCTCTAAACAATAGCCCAACTACACAAGACAATGGAGTTTAACAGTAAAAGTAACAGGGCCTCATGTAAGGCTCAGTGTTAGTTACACGTATGTCCTGGACCACGGCTAGTTTAAGGGTAGACATATCTAACAGGAAGGCTAAGGCCATACACAGATACTTTCAGTCATGGAAAGTGCTCTGAAGAGCCAGTATTACTAAGCATTTGTATGAGGTGCAAAGTTTGCACCTGTTTTTACCTAAGGGGAATTAAACATAGAAAGTAGTGGAAAATGGCAATGGAAAATGGAAAAAGACTGTTTCACTGACCTCATTTGGAAAAGGACACATTTTAATTTCAATGCGCAATGCACTTTAATTTCAACCCACAACCCATAGAGGTCCATCTCAAAGTAACTTCAAACACTTCATAAAGCCAACTATCCTTTTCTAAGTTACTTTGAGATGATTTTGGCATGCAATTTAATAAAATCCTAAATCAGGGGAGAATGACTTCTGTTGGTTTTTGGTTAACAAATGCTATAGGCTAACAGTTGGTGACAGTGGCTAGATAAACAGAACCTATGTGTGGATCGAAGTCTAACAAATATGTGATTTTGTCATTTGAGTGAACTGTCCCTTTAAGTTTTATTTTTAGTGAATTATCTCCTAACAAAATATCAGGTGCAAACCTTTTCTGTCCCCTTTGTCGTCTACATACCAGCCATGTCAAAAGCCACAATATTTTATGATGGGGATTTCCATGTTGCTGTGACAAAACTGGTTTCTCATCAGAACACCACAGTTGGAGCTGTGATTTACAATAACCTATTACAGGTTACACTATTGTAGAGTGTAGCGTGTTCCTGACGACAGATTAAACAGTGACTTCCAGTTTAACTTCCTCTTCAACTCACCAACGCTGACTAAGTGGGCTCTTGGTCCATCTCATTGTGGGCGTGAACAGGGGGAAAGCCCATGGAGTGGTGGGGGATATTTCAAGTGATTGTTCTCTCGATGAAACAAGTCAGGACTGACTCCTGCAGGGCTAGTTTCCTGGACCCAGATCCGGTGTAGTCTTGGGGCTCAGACCATTCATGGAAAATCTACATAGAAAGTGTTTGATTCAGAATTAGGTTTCTCCAGGACAATGCCTCATAGAGTTCCTGTCCGGACTGGTTAAAGGAGGGTTCACTATCTTACCTGTATCTTACCGTACAGTACCTGTTTTTCCTGGTGTTGGCACTATTATAGAACGATCCAGAACATTGTTTTGATTAGATTAGATTAGAAGAACATTATCTGAAATTAAAATGATTAGAAATGTATTATTTAGTAATTACTGCTGTTGCTAGCCATGCTTGGCTCAGTCTAATGGGAGCATTCAGAAATTACGCATTTTTGTTCTCTACAGAACAAGAGTCTATATCTTGGTATCACAGATATGCACAAGACTTGTTCTCTGTTAGGATCCCCCTCATAGTTTCACTTTGATGCAGAAATGCTCAGTGTATGCCAAGTGTCACAGCTATTTCGATCATGTCATTTTTTATGGATTTGTCTTACCAATTATGAGTCAGCTTCCTCTGTAAGTTACTATTTGGCTTCCCCTACCGCTCCCCGCTATCCAAGATCCAGATCATCAGGATCTGTTGGAATTCCATCCAGTGAGATACCAGTTCCAGATGAATTTCCCAGACAGTTGTAAATACGTAAATGTCTGCAAACCATCAACACTAGCCAGATGGTAACCATTGGTAACCACTGGCTAACTGGTAAACAGTAAACTGCTGCTGAGTTTTATGTCACGGTTAGCCAGCTAGCA
>NC_139665.1:6101620-6111620 GCF_951799395.1 Argentina silus
GACTCCCGTTGGAATGTCACCAAGGAGGAATGGTCTGTTTCGTCCGTGAACACCATCCCCCCCAGTAGTGTTAGGGATGACCCCTACTTCCTGTTATTAATCCAACAGAGGCTACTAGCCCAGGCTAGTCTAGGGTTGTTACTGACAGAGGCTAGTCTGGGGTTGTTACTGATAGAGGCTAGTCTAGGGTTGTTACTGACAGAGGCTAGTCTAGGGTTGTTACTGAGAGAGGCTAGTCTAGGGTTGTTACTGACAGGCTAGTCTAGGGTTGTTACTGACAGAGGCTAGTCTAGGGTTGTTACTGATAGAGGCTAGTCTAGGGTTGTTACTGAGAGAGGCTAGTCTAGGGTTGTTACTGAGAGAGGCTAGTCTAGGGTTGTTACTGAGAGAGGCTAGTCTAGGGTTGTTACTGAGAGAGGCTAGTCTAGGGTTGTTACTGACAGGCTAGTCTAGGGTTGTTACTGACAGAGGCTAGTCTAGGGTTGTTACTGATAGAGGCTAGTCTAGGGTTGTTACTGAGAGAGGCTAGTCTAGGGTTGTTACTGAGAGAGAGGCTAGTCTAGGGTTGTTACTGAGAGAGGCTAGTCTACGGTTGTTACTGACAGGCTAGTCTAGGGTTGTTACTGACAGAGGCTAGTCTAGGGTTGTTACTGAGAGAGGCTAGTCTAGGGTTGTTACTGAGAGAGGCTAGTCTAGGGTTGTTACTGAGAGAGGCTAGTCTAGGGTTGTTACTGAGAGAGGCTAGTCTAGGGTTGTTACTGAGAGAGGCTAGTCTAGGGTTGTTACTGAGAGAGGCTAGTCTAGGGTTGTTACTGACAGAGGCTAGTCTAGGGTTGTTACTGACAGAGGCTAGTCTAGGGTTGTTACTGACAGGCTAGTCTAGGGTTGTTACTGACAGGCTAGTCTAGGGTTGTTACTGACAGAGGCTAGTCTAGGGTTGTTACTGACAGAGGCTAGTCTAGGGTTGTTACTGAGAGAGGCTAGTCTAGGGTTGTTACTGAGAGAGAGGCTAGTCTAGGGTTGTTACTGACAGAGGCTAGTCTAGGGTTGTTACTGAGAGAGAGGCTAGTCTAGGGTTGTTACTGACAGGCTAGTCTAGGGTTGTTACTGACAGAGGCTAGTCTAGGGTTGTTACTGACAGGCTAGTCTAGGGTTGTTACTGACAGAGGCTAGTCTAGGGTTGTTACTGAGAGAGGCTAGTCTAGGGTTGTTACTGACAGAGGCTAGTCTAGGATTGTTACTGACAGGCTAGTCTAGGGTTGTTACTGACAGGCTAGTCTAGGGTTGTTACTGACAGAGGCTAGTCTAGGGTTGTTACTGACAGAGGCTAGTCTAGGGTTGTTACTGAGAGAGAGGCTAGTCTAGGGTTGTTACTGACAGAGGCTAGTCTAGGGTTGTTACTGAGAGAGGCTAGTCTAGGGTTGTTACTGAGAGAGAGGCTAGTCTAGGGTTGTTACTGACAGAGGCTAGTCTAGGGTTGTTACTGAGAGAGGCTAGTCTAGGGTTGTTACTGACAGAGGCTAGTCTAGGGTTGTTACTGAGAGAGGCTAGTCTAGGGTTGTTACTGACAGAGGCTAGTCTAGGGTTGTTACTGAGAGAGGCTAGTCTAGGGTTGTTACTGACAGGCTAGTCTAGGGTTGTTACTGACAGAGGCTAGTCTAGGGTTGTTACTGAGAGAGGCTAGTCTAGGGTTGTTACTGAGAGAGAGGCTAGTCTAGGGTTGTTACTGAGAGAGAGGCTAGTCTAGGGTTGTTACTGAGAGAGGCTAGTCTAGGGTTGTTACTGAGAGAGAGGCTAGTCTAGGGTTGTTACTGAGAGAGAGGCTAGTCTAGGGTTGTTACTGACAGGCTAGTCTAGGGTTGTTACTGAGAGAGAGGCTAGTCTAGGGTTGTTACTGAGAGAGAGGCTAGTCTAGGGTTGTTACTGAGAGAGGCTAGTCTAGGGTTGTTACTGAGAGAGGCTAGTCTAGGGTTGTTACTGACAGAGGCTAGTCTAGGGTTGTTACTGACAGAGGCTAGTCTAGGGTTGTTACTGAGAGAGAGGCTAGTCTAGGGTTGTTACTGAGAGAGGCTAGTCTAGGGTTGTTACTGAGAGAGAGGCTAGTCTAGGGTTGTTACTGAGAGAGAGGCTAGTCTAGGGTTGTTACTGAGAGAGGCTAGTCTAGGGTTGTTACTGAGAGAGGCTAGTCTAGGGTTGTTACTGAGAGAGGCTAGTCTAGGGTTGTTACTGAGAGAGGCTAGTCTAGGGTTGTTACTGAGAGAGGCTAGTCTAGTGTTGTTACTGAGAGAGAGGCTAGTCTAGGGTTGTTACTGAGAGAGAGGCTAGTCTAGGGTTGTTACTGAGAGAGGCTAGTCTAGGGTTGTTACTGAGAGAGGCTAGTCTAGGGTTGTTACTGAGAGAGGCTAGTCTAGGGTTGTTACTGACAGAGGCTAGTCTAGGGTTGTTACTGAGAGAGAGGCTAGTCTAGGGTTGTTACTGAGAGAGGCTAGTCTGGGGTTGTTACTGAGAGAGGCTAGTCTAGGGTTGTTACTGACAGAGGCTAGTCTAGGGTTGTTACTGACAGAGGCTAGTCTAGGGTTGTTACTGAGAGAGGCTAGTGTGACAGGTAGGGCAGCCACTCACCACCTGTGAACAACTAGTGATTACCTGTGATTCTCTATATAACCTGTGTGCACCTGTTGCTCTACCTCTTTAGTCACCTGACTTCCTGTTTGTCCAAGCTCTCACTTCCGTCCCTTCCCGTTTGGGCCATAGGTATGATGTATAATTCTTACTACTCTTGCTTTAAGTGTGTTGTAATGTATTTCATCATTAACAGGTATTTGTAACAGTTTGCTGGTTCCCACCGCCGAGCTAATAGATTCCCTGATGCCCTGTTGACTGTCATCGCCAAGTGGAGTAATTGATGCGTGCAACTGACAAAGGTAAAATAGGTTTATGGTATTGTAGGACTGCCCTTACGGCATCCGAGGTAACCTTAACGTTTGTAGTTATGTAATTATAATGTTTTATTTACGGATGTGTATTATTCTGCCCTTACGTCTGTCAAAACGCTAGCTGCTGTTTTGCCTTCCGTAGTACTTGCTTTCCCTACAAGTTCACCTCAATAACTGTTAGCGTAGTTGTTGTTGTTTTTTTTTTCAGTTTGTTTCATCTTTTATATTGCTATGTAATGTTGCGCGCCGTGCAAGCTAGTCTAAGGTTGTTACTCACCACCAGCCGGATTTGATCAAAGACTTTGTTTCCTTTGTATAGACTCATTACGCCCTAGCTTACTGACAAGAACAGCAACCTAGCCTACGTGACACATGTACACTCCAATACAGTACATTAAAAACAGATTGAAATGTATGCAATCAAGGCAACAGGTAGGAAGACAAAAACTGTTCCTGACTACAATGACTAATTCATTGTTTACTTGAAGGAGAATGGGACAGCTGGCCGACAGCTGATCCCACGTATGAAAGAAAGCAAAACACATCACATGTTCATGGGACAAGGCTTAAAAGAGCCGAGTTGTGCAACACCCCACCACAGTTAAACAGTGTTTTCTCCACTGGCTATGCGAGTTTCATTTGTTGGTCGTCCCACCCGTAGCCCCGGCCCCATGTATTACCGTTTTTACTTGTTAAACCGACGTAAGTGTCCTGACTGAAATGGGTGAGATGTGAGAGCATACAGATGCCAAGATGGTGGCTGCAGGGTTCTGTTTCATTGGTTCATATTTGAAGTGCTCTGCTGCTCTAGTGGACAATGAGCAGAGCAGGATATCCTCAGAGCAGGCCCTGAACTTTTCCCGAAAACATCAGCATGTCAAAAGAAGAAGGCAGAACAGAGCTCTCTCGTCATCTCTCTCTTTCTCTCTCTTTCTCTCTCGTCATCTCTCTCTTTCTCTCTCTTTCTCTTTCTCTCTCTTCATCTCTCTCTTTCTCTCTCTTTCTCTCTCGTCATCTCTCTCTTTCTCTCTCTTTCTCTCTCTTTCTCTCTCTTTCTCTCTCGTCATCTCTCTCTTTCTCTCTCTTTCTCTCTCGTCATCTCTCTCTTTCTCTCTCTTTCTCTCTCTTTCTCTCTCGTCATCTCTCTCTTTCTCTCTCTTCATCTCTCTCGCCTCAATCTACATAAGACTTTGGTTGGAAAGATTCCTTTAGACATTCTCTGTTATTCTAGATAATTCTAGATATGAGTCTACTCTGTCAAGTCAACAGCCAGCTCCTCCATTATGTGTGTTTTTTCTCCACTAAGACTCTTTAGCCTTTGAAGTTACGCTTCTTTCCGCTATAAAGGAGAATGTGTTGGACTGAGCCCCTTTGATGTGGACAAGAGGTGATTCCCTTACACCCCAACCCCCCGCCCCCCGCCTGCCCCCATCCCCTTCCCCCATTCCTCGCCACCTTTGGCAATCAGAAGCCCCCCCCCGCAGTCTCTCTCCTCCCTCCATCCTCCAACCCACCCTAGTCCCCCCCCCCCCCCCCCCCTCTTCCTCCCCTTTTCCCTTTGACATTATTACATAAAAGGAGCACCACTTCACCTTCGGCTGAAGCTAATGGGGCAGGCTCAGGAGCTGCTCAGCGTGAGGGAGCTAGCAGGAGTGTGTTGACAGCAGCCACACTTCCTCACACCTCTCCTCTCTGTTCCTGCCCCGACATTCACGCTGTTCTGCTGGACACACTCCATTCTGTCTGGATTCTGGGTCTTTCTTTATAAAGTCTGGCACTGATGACACTCTTGCTCCTACACTCACACACACACACACACACACACACACACACACACACACACACACACACACACACACACACACCAGAGACCGCTACGATCGTTTCACTCCACAACCATAGGTCTCGCCTGTGTGGAGGCAGAGCAGTTAAAAGTTAAAGTTAAAACAATCAGCAACACACACACACACAGACAGACACACAGACAGACACACAGACAGACACACATGCTCGCGTGTGCACGCACACATGCGCACACACGCACACGCACACACACACACACACACACACACACACACACACACACACACACACACACACACACACACACACACACACCAGAGACCGCTACGATCGTTTCACTCCACAACCATACAAATGTAAAAACAAATATTCCCGGGAAATATATTAGAAAATGCGGTCAAAATGGTTCAAAATGGGTCTTCCACTAAAACATATGAAACACCTTTAACTGAAACAGCAGTTTCAACCCTAGAGTCCCACAGTCTAATCTGATGTATGACTCATAGATAACACAACATTCTTCTGAATATGAAGTGGCATGGCTTGCAATTGATAGACTTGTGATAATTTCGCATTCTTGAATGTTTGGAAACAGTCCCCTGTGATCTGTTTGGGGAAGTGTGGTTTCTACCCAGAACTATAGTCTCAACCACATTTCATGGATCATAAAAGAGGAAATAAACAAACAGTCTGTGGCCTGCCTGTAACCATTCTGTGGGTTTGATGTGAACCAGGCTATGACTGTACTGTAATGTCTGGCAATGGAGGAAACCTGAGAATATGTGTACTGCATCCTTACCAGGAAAGCTACAGTAATGTGTTGAGTGAAACAGTAACCACTTTTCTGACCTCTGGTCCAGTATTGTTGAGTCAGCTGATTTATATGAGCAAACCCATAACAATAAAATGAATAGTCGAAGAAGGTGCAGAAAAAATAAATAAATTAACGAGGCGTTTCAAAAACAGCATTTCCGCGTGTGTGTGTGCATGTGTGTGTGCAAAACCGAGGTGTGTCATACTGTACATAATCTATTCCCATACTTCCAATTAATCTCGATGAATAAATGTTGTTTTAATGATTAAATAAATAGATTCATGATACGTAGAAGGTACGGGGGGAGAACTCATATGCAATTGGTCCAAGACTGAATTGTCTGAGTCATTTCCTGTGTACAAGCAGCCATATGACCCTGCCTCCCTTTGCTAAAACCCAAACTGGGCTTCTGGTTGTGGCGCTGGATGGCCAGTAGGGGGCTCTTCTCCCTCTGGTCTGAGGGGACCCCAACGCCCCATGGGGAGGGCCGTGATTGGGCCACTACCCTGCGAATAGGACGCCTCCCTCCGGATGACACGTTAAAACAAGGCCTTGACTCTCTGCGGTCTTTAAAAGACCCGCAAAGAGACACTTGGCAAATGTCGCCTAGTGGCCCTTAGTATCTCGGAGCTCCCCTTTGCTCCTCTATGCTCCAACATGTAGTCAGACGTAGGATACAGATGAAAGGTTGAAAAGGGGTAACATTTGTCCCCTTTTATGAGAACCTTGTCCTGTCTGGGTGGTGGAGCAGGGATGTAGACAGGCTGGCACACTTCCACACGGTGGGGCGGGGAGGGGGACTGTGAACAATGGGCTGGCACTGCGGGAACTGTAACAACCCCCCCATACACACACTTCCTCCTCTCTCTGTCCTATACGGCCACGGGAACACACTCACGTCTCACCGTAACCCTCGCCTGGCTGGAACAAAGTGTCTGTAAAGGGACAGAGAGGTGTCTGCTCTGCCCTGGTCTCACCTCGCTCCAGTCAGAGTGAAGGGAATGGTGTGCAGGACGACTCGCTCGTTTATTAATCACTTATAAAGAAGGATCCCTTTTTTTATGATGTCATACAGTTCTAATGACTATATTACATTCAGTTCAATGCCTCTTTGCGATATCACTTGGCAGTGTTTTGGTTGGCAATCTCTGAAGAACTGGTGAAAGTTCATAGAGAGATTTCATTATCCGCCGTTATCACCTAACAACCCCTGGACCTTGTAGAAAGGGCGAACTACTAATCGGACCCGGCTCTGAGCGATGTCTGAGATTGCAGGAGATTACACTGTGATGGCTGGGAGTTTGTTTGGGGCCAACAGAGCAGCAGAGCAGACAGCTCCCCTCTCCTGGCTCATGCATAGAGGGTTAGGGTTAGGGTTTGTGTTAGGGTTAGGCATGGGGATAGCAGAGAGCCTACTATCATTGAGTCGTTGTCAATGTTTTGGTTCAAAAGCTCAAAGGTTTTCTTTTTTGTTGTCAAAGAGACAGGGGGGGGGGGGGGCATCTCCTTGGAGAATGGTCTCAGCCCAAGCCTGGCCTTGTACAGGAAGTGACCCCTCACCCTGGCGTGCGTGCTGCCACTGGAGAGAGAGAGCGGGAGAGAGAAGGAGAGGGGGGGGAGAGAGGGAGAGAGAAGAGGAGTGAAGGAGGGAGAGAGGGAAGGAGGGAGAGAGAGTGGGGGAGAGCAGGAGAGCGAGAGAGCGAGGTGGAGACAGGGAGTGAGGGAGCGAGGCAGGACTAACAGGGCTGAGGCTGTTTGAACAGTTGTCACCACCGATTAACTGAATCCCCTGAGAGCCACAGGAAGAAAGGAAAGACCAGTCAGGGACTGAAATACGTCAGAAAACTTTCCAAAAGATTTTTCTGGATAAGAAAACTGAGCTCGCTGATATATTTGATCAGTGGCCAGTACTTAAGACATTCTTTGGTTTAGACATAAATCACAAACAAAAACATGAAAAGAAACAAAAACTAGGGCCCACGCAAACACCCCCAGAGTGAGTAACACTAAGACATTCGACATTTCCTAGGAAATGAGGTAAGTTACGTGCAACCCACCATACAATTTTCCATAAATGTTCTGGCATCAGCATAGAATTTCCCACCATAGAATATACATTGACTAGCATAGAGGAGGGAGGGAAGGAGCAGGGGTGGGTGGTTCTGGATTATCCAGTGGCATATACGACGTGCCACCCAGATTGGTTTCCCTCTGTCTCGGAGGTCAGGCCTCTCCCCTGTTTCGCCGCCTGGGAAAAAACCTCCTGTGCTTCTTTCTGTATAGATCTTTATCGCAACCCTCTCGGAGCACGAACGAAACCAGCTTCCTTCCTCTTCCTCCTTTCCCACACTCTGACTCCTATTGTGCTGCGAGACGGAGCTGTCAATCATCGTCAAACCGTCGACGGGAGTTATCAAAAGTTGGGAGACGGAGCTGTCAATCATCGTCAAACCGTCGACGGGAGTTATCAAAAGTTGGGGCGGTCGGGTCGGGTCGGTTAGGCTGTCCTGCACGGCCCTGCAGGATACGGTCAGCAATGGTCGAGGTAGGGAGGTCAGCGATCGCGTGGACCGCGGGTGGTCACAATGACAGCAAGTCTGGCAGCAAGAAAAGGGGGTAGATACAATGTTGATGAGGGGGAGACAAAGGGGTCGATACGACGTGGTAAGTAAGTCTTTGTGGGTGTGGTGTGGCATCCTCTGTTTAGGAGCGTCACAGTGTGGATGCAGGAAGCAGCTGGAATCATTGCAGAAACTGCCACCACACAGCCGACCCAGTCCTACCTCACAGAGCAGAGGCGACAAACAGGAGTCAGTCGCTCATAGGGATGATCCCTGACTCACTCAAGCATGTTACATGCCACTGAAAACCTGGACAAAGGTCCAAAATACTGCCATCGCATGAGAATTCAAGTCATTGACATTCATGTCCGTGACATCACAGAATGGCAGCCACAGTATTCAGCTGAGAGAGTGTCAATCAATGTATGACAATATAGAAACATCATCTGTGATGAAAACAACGCTCTCCAAAGTAACCTTTGCAAACAGTAACATCTGGTAGCCTAATCAGCTGTTGACCGGGTCAGTACTTGTTCTACAGTACAAGGCCATAATAAACCCATAAAGCGTCATGTTACCCAATACTCTGATAGAATTTCTCTTCACGGCCTGAGTCCTGTCTACACCGCTGTGATCAGACAGCCTGGCCTCAGACAGACTCTCACCACCTCCACCACCACCATGCTTTCCCAGGGCACTCAGATTGATGACCACCCCCCCAGCCCCACAAATCACCCTCGTCATCTCCTGCTCCTGACAGGGGTGTCGGCTTTCATTACTGGGAGCTTCTCTGTGGAGATTGGGAGGGAGATGGTTGGGAGACAGGAGGGACAGCGGGGTCTCTACCCCCCATCGCCACCCCTCCTCCTTGGGAAGGCCTTGGGTGAGAAGACGTCCTGCTGTCCTGGGGATGAAGGTGGAGAGGTGGGTGGACAGGTGGGAGCAAGTCTGCTAGAGTCATCTAGCGCTAATGCCCGCGGTCACGCCAGCTCTCTCTCTGCACCCTTTCCCACGCTGCCGGGGTCAAAGGGGAGAGCTCAGCCGGATGTGGGGTTCCTCTGTCTGTGAGCCCCCCCCCACCCCCCCCCCCCCCCCCCCCCCCCCCCCCCCCACTCCCCCTCCAACTACCACCAGCCCAACGGACATACACCTTTCAGAGGGTTAACTGGATGGAGGTAGACCATGGTAACTTCAGAGTTGTGGGTTATGGTCCACTTCCGTGCTGAATATGTGTTCGCTGTGTGTCAGTGGCTTTGGTTCGAGCCGTCCACTCAGCTGATGAATCCTACAGTGAATCCTATACGGACCACCACATGAAAAGCTAAAGATAGTCACACTGTACATCATGTCAGTGTTTCCGGACCCATTTTGACCGATGCAATGGCATTTTCTAATATATTTCCCGGGAATATTTGTTTTTACATTTGTATGGTTGTGGAGTGAAATGATCCTAGCGGTCTCTGGTGTGTGTGTGTGTGTGTGTGAGTGTGTGTGTGTGTGTGAGTGTGTGTGAGTGTGTGTGTGTGTGTGTGTGTGTGTGTGTGTGTGTGTGTGTGAGTGTGTGTGTGTAAGTGTGTGAGTGTGTGTGTATGGGAGTGGTATAGAAACAGGAACCGTTAGCTCATAACTCTGGCCGAGGCTGACCGTAGATCAACGCTCCCTCAGTAAGTGTTTAGTGGCACATGACAATTTATGCCCCTTTCTTTTGCAGTGAAAGTGGGTCTCTAAGGTTGGGTGTGTGTATGTTGTGTGTGTGTGTGTGTGTGTGTGTGTGTGTGTGTGTGTGTGTGTGTGGCAAGGGGGGGGGGGGGGGGGTGTTGGGCTCTTTGTGTTGTCCTGCTGTTTTTGTTTTGTTTTATGTGTGTGAGGAGTTCATGCTGCTATTG
>NC_139665.1:6116620-6204120 GCF_951799395.1 Argentina silus
CATTATAATGCAGTCATACATGCTTATAACAAGTCTTATAATGCGTTAAGAAAACATGATAACTGTATGCTTTAAGTACAGTGCTACAGTACAGGTCTTCTCCGAATCAATCTATAGAACAAATGCAAGCTTGTCAGTGAGTAGTGGCTGATGATTTGTACAGCAAAATAAATTGTTTAAAGGCAGCAAGAGAAATGTATTTTCATCGATCAGCCTGAACTGAAACATTATTGACAGGGCTGAGTCTCTCTGTTGTCCTTTGTACACACATCTGCTTGCTTTCTGTTTTGCTTCATAGTGCCATGAAAGAAGCCACATAACATTCAGCGATATACACACACACGCACACATGGGCGTGGGCACACACACACACACACACGTACACACACACACATACACACACGTACACACACATAAACACACGTAAACACACATGTAAACACACGCACACGCGCGCACACACACACACACACACACACACACACACACTTCAGGGTGCAGCCGACAACACCATGTCCAACGAGCTTAGCAGCAGGTGCTTGCTCATCTTAACCCGCACTTTTAGCACCAATCCAAAAGAGGATTTGTTCAGACTTTACTCAAGCTGGACAGCTGCAGGAAGAGAGAGAGAAAGGAGAGGAGGAGGAGAAAGGAGAAGGAGTGTGGTAAAGAAAAACAGACTGAGGGAGTGGGGCTTCAAATCAATAAAAGTTGGTAAGACCATGCTTTGGAGATAATGCCATATTTGATAAGAGGATTATTATGGATCTCATAAGCACACATGCAAACACACACACACATGTACGCACATACACAAACACACAATTCCGTTATCGCTATGGACAAAAAGAGTTCAGCCTTTTGTGAGTATTAAACTGGGGTGAACCTTCTCTCTAAAGGGAGGCTGTGTTTGTTGTGCTAGCCTTAGCTAGCGTAGCTTAGCATCCAGGCCTGCTCTGGCTTAGGCAGGCTGTGGACAGGCCCCACAGCGTCAGGTCCCCCCCACCCCACCCCACCCCAGGTGAGGTAGGGGACTCCTCCTAACCAAGACCCTCCAACACAGGAACCCTTTTCATGATGAGTATTTATTTAGGAATTTCCTTCATCAAGATTTCATATTTCAGAAGAAATTATCTGATCACATTAGCAGTCAGCAGATGCATACACATGACGCTAAGCGCAGCAGTGCAGAGCAGAGCATGCTAATTTGTTAACATACGCTTTATTTAATCTATTTTGCACAATACAGGGTCTGGCGGAGGGGGAGGCGGTGGAGAAAGTGATAGAGAATTAGCATATATATACAGGCATGGGGGGAGATGGATTAAAGCCGGGCTTTAGAGCCAGATAATGTATGCTGTGGGAACTTGGCCCCCAGGCTTTAGAGAGAATCGCTCTGTAGGATCTGTCTCTCTCTTCTAGCTTCACATTAATCCCTAGATGATGCATCTCCCAACAGCGGCGTGCGTAGCCGCCTCCTAGGCAACAATCTGCCAGCTTGTGCTGTCCACGTCATTCCCTCTCTCTCTCTAAGAAGCCAACATCACTGCTATCTATTGGGGTTCAGGGACGGTTTAAGTCAACCACAGTGGTGAGGTCCTTCCACTTGAGCATCCCAGAGAGAAGCCCCCCAGCATATGACAAAATGGATTCCACATGAATTACGTTTCTTTCTGATTTATTTATGAAAAAATATAGATTTTTGACTTTGTGACAATAGGCACATACATAGACATATATACAATTCTCTTCATAAATACAAATAATGTACAAAAAAATTAAATAGAAAGAATATCTCAAGGTTATGTACACATTGCATTTTTAAATTAAAAGAGGACAATGATACAAATATAAAAAACAAAACATTATTTGGTTTCAAATGAAAAAGAACTCAATTGAAAAACCTCTCTTTGGAGTCCTTCACTCGGTAGAGGAGAAATCTTTTTTTAAAAGACCAGGCATTGTTGTTGACAAAACCAGGATTTCTTGTGGTCTTTGAGGCAGTCGTTTTACATAATAAACTGCATTCAAGTCATGGGAATGTCAGAAGAAGCACTAGGTAATTGACAGGTTGGAAGTTGTACACAAAGGCATTGAGATAGTCCAACTGGACACATGACATGTACTAAAAACTCTACTGGCTCCAATTAAGACTCTGGTTTGCAAAAAGCAACCATGAAAAAAACATGTACGATATTGAACAAACACATAAAAGAACATTTTGCAATTTTTCAGTTTGTATGATCAGTACCATTTTTCCTTAAAGTCGTAGCATAATTTAAAGATCAGGCACTTGATAAGATTGAGTTTCCCGAACATACCGTCACGCTCCAATAGGGCACATTGGTGATTGAATTCCATAAAGAAAAGCGAGTCCAGTTTAGTTTCACATTTCAACTTTAAACTCAGAGATATCCGTCCTTCTTAGCTTTTAGCGAAACCTTCATCTTCATTTCTTTTGATAGCTACACATCGTTTCTCGCACTGATACCGAAAGAACCAAATCCAAAGAGGTCTGTAAAAAAAAAACAGTTCCTCTTGCTGTGACTGTTGATTCTCAGGTGGATTGTAGTGAAGCTTATTCTTTGATTGAAAAGGCCACTCATGGTGATTGGTGGGAGTTGTAGTTTTTTTGTTCAGTAAGGCTTCAGGAGTGGAAAAGGCCCTGCCTCTCTCTGATTGGGGGAATCCTGGGCCCTCTTCAGAGAAAAAAAGTTCTCTTTTGTTCATTTTTAAAATACAAAAAAAGAAAGAAAAAAGATTAGGTTTTTTTTTTTTTAAATGTAGTGCAAATGATGCTGGACATTCTCTCTTTTTCTCCAGCCCCCCACTTTTCACGTGTTGACGTCTTCCAAACATTATCAATGTTATGGGAAAAAATGTCATTTTCAATGAGCAGCATGAATAAATATTAAATAATATATGTTTCTATAATATATCCTCTTCAATGATTTGAATTGTCTTTGAAAGATTGTAAACATGTTCAGGCAAAGCCCTTGGTGGTTGTCGTACTCCAATACTTCAGAATACTGTTGTTAAACCTAAAATGAGAAAATGACAAAGAAAGATAGAAAGAGATAGTTAGTTACAATCCAATCTTCAAATTGTACAACATTTTCAAAATGAATTCTGAATGCACACAGAGAAGAATATAATGGATGAGCTTGCTTACCTCAGTAGCAAAGACTTCCATTTGCTCAGGGATGATGAAAACCGGATGATACAGGCCGTCTTTTGGGAAACCCATTGGGGGAACCAAGATGGTAGCTTCAGATTTTTTTCTGTTACAAGGAGATAAGGAGAAAGGTTAGTTTGGTTTCCACAAGAGCAATGTCATACAAAAACACAAAACGTTCCTTCTGTTTTATCTTGTAATGAAACCCCTTATTGAATCAGACCCAGAGTATTTCATGGTATCCAACCACAAATCTGATAAACAGTAAACATTGCAGTGTTCCATTACCAAGTTCTAACATGTCCACTATTCCAGAGAGCCCTGATGTTAGGTGAACACAAAGCGATAGAGTAGGGTGAGGAGGTGTTTGTGATGCGTTGTGATGGTGGAGTATACTTACAGGTCAAACTTGCTCTTAGCATGACGATCCTGCTCCTTGGCCAGGTTGTAGTCGACCATCTTCTGCTTGTAGGCTGCCTTGTCACCATGTTTCTCTGCGGAGCCGGCGCTGAGTGCAGCATCCTTATTGGACACCTTGTAATGTCCGCCGGGGATAAGGAAGGCCTCCTTCTCTCTGAGACTGGCCAGGCCCGCTGACGACCCGGTAGTGGCCAGGTTGTTGACCGTCTCCAAGTCGTTACGCACCGACGACGACATCGCCCTCCGGTCGCGTCTCATCTGCCTCAGGACGAAGATGGCGGCACAGACCACCAGGGTGAGGGTCACCAGGCCAAGGGCGAAGGAGACCCCCAGGGCGGCGGGGAAGCTGTCGGGTGTGGCCGTGGGCTGGCGGGTGGGCTGCAGGCGGAACTCACAACGGGAGCCCATGTAGCCGGCTGGGCATTGGCACACCGGCCCGGTGAAGTGTGTGTAGCAGGTACCGCCGTTCTGACAGGGCAAGATGGAACACGCGTCGGAACGGATGCTGCAGTCCTTGCCAGTGAAGCCCAGGGTGCAGGTACAGGTGAAGTCATTGATGCCATCCACGCAGGTGCCCGCATTGCGGCATGGATTGCGGCTGCAGTCGTCGACGTTGGTCTGGCAGCGCGGACCGGAGAAGCCAGGGCGACAACGGCATTTGACGCTGTGGCCTAGATCCAGGCACTGTCCACCTATCAGAGCCAAGACATTCACAAGGGGTTAAAAATCAATCCAGAAAACAGCAAATGATGCACTTATGGAAAATGTATGATATCACGCACATTCAACAGATTACGGATAAGCTCCCACTCTTTCCCACATGATGTGGAGCTCCAATCTCGCTAATGAGAACCCAAGGGAGGAGGAGGAATCAGCAGTGAAAACACTTCCACTGGTAACATTCAGCCTGAGAATTACAGCAATATCTAAAGACCTTGTATCAGTCTCAGCCAGGGCCTGGCGTCGTTTGAATCGTGTCTCTGGCTCTGGCTGCATTTTTGTTATGGTTAACATAGTAGGCAGTAGTATGTGCAAGGGTTGCATTTCAAAACAAAACCAAGTGAACCAGTAAAGAAAAGAGCAAGCCTTCAAAGACTACCTTTACAAAAACATGACTGAACAAAAAATGTGTGTTGCAGCACAGATACGCTTCCTAGGAGCGCCATGATGATGATGATCAGAGGTGTGGCTTGTCATCTCTCCCACCCACACACACACACACTGATGACCCTGGGAAGATTCTTACCGTTAGCACAGGGCTCGTTGCTGCAGCGGTCAATCTTCTTCTCGCAGTTGGAGCCCATGTAGCCGGAGGGGCAGAGGCAGGAGTAGCCGCCTGTCGCCTTCTCCACGCAGGTGCCTCCGTTGAAGCAGGGATCGTCAGCACAGGTCATGGCACTAATCTCACAGTTCTTGCCGTAGAAGCCTTGAGGGCAGGTGCAGGTGTAGTCACTCTCTAGATCCTACATCAGGAACATCAAACAGACCAGTCAGCATTGTAAATACGCCTTAGCATTTTCTACCTGAACATATACTCATATCAGAAGATACAGCACAACTGTTCAAGGGAAGCCTAGAACTTACGTTACAGCTGCCTCCGTTCTTGCAGGGGTTACTGTCACACTCGTTGGTCTCGATCTCACAGTTGTTGCCGCTGAAGCCCGGTCGGCAGGTACAGGTGTAACTGCCCTGGCCCGTGTTGGTACACGTAGCATCGTTCATGCAGGGCTTGTGGTTGGTGCAGTAGTTGAGATCCTGGTCGCAGAACAGGCCTCCCCAGCCCTCCTTGCAGTTGCACTGCCACGGCTGGCCGCAGGTGCCATGCAGGCAGCCCGGGTGGCTTTCGCACTCATCACAGAGGGGCCCCTGCCACCCCATGCGACACTTGCACTCGCCGGGGGCCTCACAATAACCGTGCTTCTCACTGCAGCCAGACGAGCAGATGGCTGTGGAGATAGAGAGAGAGAGAAAGGGGAGAAATTAGAATGAGTGTGCCCCCGTTCGCATCACAAAACAACCCCCCTTTGCCGGGCTCAGACACATCAAGTATTTGTTAAGTACTAAACGAAGCAGCTGGTACGCACACAAAAGGAACACATGCCGTCTTTTTTCACGCAAGGGAGCGCACATTAAGTTCCAACGCGTGTCCCTGTTAAACCATACACCCAACTTCCCATTGTTGGTGCGAACAAAAGACGCAGACAAACTCCACATGTGAATAGACACAAGCGCTTTTTTTCGCTAAGGATGTCGTTGAACTGCTTTAGTTAACAATTTAAAAAGTGGAAAATTACGCGCGCACTTGAAAAGAAATCAGTGTCGGAAAAAAAAACGTTGCTGGACATTGGTCTAGTATATAGAGAAAATAAGCAATGGATAGCAATCCAGTTTCAGTTCGTTTACAAAGAAACACTGGAGATATATTTAGGCCTAAACTTACGTTCTGAGCAGTATTCCCCATTCCATCCAGACAGGCACATCCTGTTCCCCGCGGCATCACAGGTATAGTGTCCGAACTGGTCGTCACGGGGGCGGCAGTAGTCCGAGCAGCTGTCCCCGTGGTAAAACTCATCACAGACAACGTGGTAGGAATAGCGCAGTTCACTTTGCTCTCCAGAATGCACATCCTGCGACCAGTCCTCGCCGATGGCTAATCTTCTACGGGTGGCCAGACGGCTGATCAAGTTATTCTGGTTTTCTGTTGGTGGAGAGAAATTCAGTTGATTACTATCAAGCCTCTTGATATGCTCAAATTGTTTTTGGAAAATAGAGTACAGTAATTGGATAGTATTTTAAATATGCCTTTTAATTAATCAAACAACCTATTTGAACAAATGCGTAAAACGTGATTTCTGCGCTGATAGATTTGGCAGTATATTTGAGAAGCAGATGAAAGCAGCTTTCCGCCCCCTGGAGGAACGTCGTGTCTGGGTCACCTACCTGTGGACTGTCCGTCGGAGGACTCGGCGTTCCAGGCCTCGATTATCAGCGAAAATGTTCCCTACAATAATTAAGAAGAAATCATTAGCCAACAAGTTATGCCAAAGACCTCCAATGAGCAAATGACATTTGTATGGCATAATCATAAATGTATAGTGCGGTACATTGCGCTTCTGGATGGTATCGGTACTCACCGGCCATTTGAAATGGAAAGGTACTCTGACCGGTGCGCTCGCGGAGATGGAGCTCTGGTCGGCACTGAAGATGTCGGTGAGGCCCGTGCCGTAGGTGCACGGTGGTTCTGGTGAGATGACATCCTGTGAGTGTTTGAGGCAGACGCGGAAAAAGATCTGACAGTCCCGAAACCGTTTGCAGACATTGCGGGTACTGCTGAAAGAGTGTACCTTCAACTCAAACACACCGGACGACTCGACCTACGGGAAGGAACAAGCATAGGTGTCAGTGCACGGTGTCCAAACAACATGAAATGTAACAAGTTACAATCGCCTTAAGCGTTTCTACAACTCATATTGAATTGAATATAGAAGTGCACTCACCAGTTGCGTTGAGATAAAGGCCAAAACACAAGTTAATAACAAATAAGCCATTTTGGGCTGTGTTTTTTCGTCTGCTATAAACGTATAGCAGATAGTGCTAGATATCCAATATAGATGAAAATGTCTTGTGTCCCAAAACAAGAAGAAAAAGAGCAAGCGCAAAATGCATAAAGAATTAGATCAGACAGTTCTTCATTGAATTGGAGCGAAAATAAAGTCCTTTAGCTGCGCTCTGGATTTGTACGTTCAGTTTCGTGTGGTGAAGCGTGCGGCAGGGACTTTATACTCGGGACCAGAGGGAGGAGGGGGGGGGGCGCTGGAGGGGGAGTGCCAAGTAGGTTGTAAAAATTTGCCTGCAATTTGGTGTGTTTACGATGGACGCTTTGATTCGATTTCACCAGCGTAATTGGATAGGGTAACATAACGATGGAACCATATGTAAGCATATAACGCATCATACACACAGCAGAGGATACAATAAGGTGTGCTTGTATATACTAACACCACCTGAGAACCCAATGCGTCCAAATGACTACACTGCTAAACATAACATCATACAGTGGAATTAGAAACCCTACCTGTGAATTATTATTCAGATAACATATACTGTATTTTCAAGAGGCCTATAGGGTAAAGAATGTACAGAAATTAAACGTATTGATAGAAATATGGGCTCTATGTGTATGATCACTTAACTGGCGAAGAAAAACACCAGTCACTGTACTTCTATTAACCAGTGCTTAGTTTTGTACTCTTTTTGTTTTCTTCAGCATGTCGCGTGCCACCCTATTCTTCTGAGATGTTTTCATCCCTTTCTCCAGGGAGGGCGACCAACGGCCGTCGAGGGTGGAGGGTGGAGGAAGGAGGAGGGGGCAGCGCGCACAGCCCTTAATTCAGCCCCAGAATCGTAATTGTTCTGACGCGTGCGAGTCGTTAAAGCGGCAGACTTGTGGAGGGAGATGTTTTATTGGACCATGGAAAGATTCGGAGGGGTCTTTTGTTGTCTTGGTTGTGGGCTGGGGTCTTGAGGGGGGAGAAGGAGGGACGATGGGGGTAGCACGGAGGACTGGAGATGTCAAATAATTGCTTTTGGGGGCGGGCTGACTACAGCTGGATGATAATCAACGGCACCTGGCGATGCAATACCCCACCTCTTTCGATATTTAACGTATTTACTTCGTCATAAGCACGCATGCAAGCATTTTCTTGGGTCAGAACCTATAACCTCCACTAACAATGTGAGTCGTTTAGGCAACAAGAGTACTTGAGCTATAGGAATTATGGTCATCTATATAGCATATTTTCTGACTGGATTGATGAGGGAGAACACGCATCACCATGGCACAGCCCGAGAAAATCCCCATTATTCAGTAACATTTCATTGCAGTTCAGGTCCAGACAAATGGAGAGCATAGCTAGATCATAAACCAATCCACTGCCATACATTCAAGCGTGCAGCGGAATGAATGAATGAAATAGTCGGCCTAGTCTACTATTTGCGACATAAAGTGCCAATAACATAACACAAACTGAAACGAAGGGAACATCATGAGAACAGTTTATAAAAACCAATAAATACGATCATCAAAGATAAATGGAACCATAATGATCGAAATGGCCACAAATCAACTGAATTACAACAGTAGGCGTACAACATTGTGCACGATGAATGAGTGTATAAACATAGCCTAATCTAATCATGGTGTATAAACCGGGCGTGTGGACTGTGTGCGTGTTGTGGGGGTCCACCGGGACAATGGTGGCTTTACAAACTGTTGCTCCTCTTTGGCGCTCGGTCTATTGTCATTGTAATGAGGGCCACGCGTGTCTCCGCTGCCCTGACGTTACCCCAGGCACGCTCCGCTAACGCGCGTCACACACAGACAAGAGGGTACAGATGAACCCCTATTGTCATGATTTTGTTGGATAATTATCTAGACAGGGTACTTTCGCGGCTTGAGTTTCAAACCGGGACAAAAGACTGGATAAATAAATATGAGCTTGTCCTCTAAACAATACGAGTAGCCATCGTGCGTAACCACCACCGGACTGGTCGCATCTTTTGGGGAGAGGTGGCTTTAACCAAAACAACAATGCGCGTTGTGTGGTTTTAATACGACGCATGCTGTGTTGTGACAATTTTAAGCAAACAATGGCCTTTTTATGAGGTCTATAGCAGTAATCCCTGTATCCAACAAAACGAGTCAGTGCCCAAAACAAAGAAACAAAATACATTCATATTAGGTCTGTAGTTTATGATGGGTATATCTGCACTCTCTGGCACTAAATAGGCATATATGCGTAAAAGCTAAAGAAGAAAAGAAAACAATAAATCTCTTACAATATCTGCTTATCGGGCTTTACACATCTGAACAGTGATTGATTTTAGGAGGGCTGAGTGAGCTTGGCAGCGTTATGCTAATAGACGACCGATAACATCCTGGGATAGAGGGATACACAGGTGTCGTGGCGTGTCCTGGGAGGAATTTGACGGAGGAGAAAGAGACAGAAATCGATGAGCAGATGGCATGATCGAATATGTGCATATTGTAATATGTCCGATACGAGGACATGACACAGCATGCGTTTAACAGGTAGCATGCTGCATCTCCATGGAGAGACACACAGTGACGCCATCTGTGTAGGTCAATAATAGGCTAAACATACAGACAATAAGAACTGGCCTCCAAATAATCAGGAATACTGTATGTCATTTTCTTGCACATCTTGACACTCCACTCCCCACGTGGCTTTGGTCGAGGTGCGACGTGTGTCCGACCGTCCGAGCGTTAACACAAGGCGGAGAACAACAGGGAACAAACCTTGAGGGGCGGAAAGACTTACGGAGAGAACATTTGTAGAGGTGTTACTCGGTGGCAGAAGGTACAAGGGACTATACATTTGAATGTAAGTTCTGCTGAGGTGTTAGGTGCGACACCCAGAGCTCGAGACAAGCTGATTCCCAGTCCCAGCCGCGTGCTGGTCATTGACAGCTGAAGGTGACACTTTATGTCCCCAGTTTGGTCGCACCTTTCCAGTAGTATTTTTGTCCAAATGAAATAACACATTGCCTTTTGCAGGCCAGTGGTGTCATGCTGACATCAGCTGACATCATGGTCCCAGGTTTCCCCAGTTCCCACCAAATACGGGACATTTTACTGGGAATAAAAATGACGCCTATGCGTAATTGTGTACATTATGTACATTGTGTGTGTGTGTGTGTGTGTGTGTGTGTGTGTAAGTGACTTTTGCATTACAAGGGACGCCTTATTTCGTAGCCCTAAACCAAGGCAGACTACAGAACAAGATAAACTGAAATTGTAACTCTTTCCTTGCTTAGTCTATAGCCTTGCACGCGTCTTGCCTAACCTCTGTCTCCTGATATGATATGACTGCTCTACTTTCGATTTCCTCTACACTGATTTTACAACGATTGCACTAAGTAGGCTATTAAGATGAAATCAATAATTCAGTCAAGCTAGAGCTAAATAATCATGCTATTAAAAGAAAGTGTAAAATATTAACTCACGCATTATATGGAGAAAGCCTGAAGGCATCTGAGTGTTGGCACGTGTGCGTCTGTCTCGGGGTGATGGTCAGGGGAACAGAATTAACACCTCACAGTTTGCAGGTAGCTGTGACTATACCACATGTCTTCTTCACACCTCTCTCAAACGGTCACATTAACATCTCTAATGCCAATTGGCAGCGTACCAACGATGTAACAAAGTTAACACAAAATCCAGATGTTTATCCAAACTGATGGATGCGTCTTAACGCAATGGTTTGGTGCTGGGTGAATGTTCCGATAGGACTGCGTGTTTATTTTTGTTTTTGCAACTCATAATTACTGGTAAAACGACAAACAATTGTAATATCAACACATTCATACTTTATCTTCTCTGAGTTGATTTTATGCAAGGACAGGGGACCCAGGCTTAAATTACATTAAACAGCCACCTACAATAGCGTTCCTAATCCCCTATTTAATCCTTGCTCAAACTAGTATCATTCCCGAATGGAGAATGAAAGCTCAGTGATTTTAGACACCTTTAAACCCTCAGTAAACCCTGCACAAACATCCCAGAGAGAAAGATGTGCATTGATCGCCTACTGCAAATATTTGTGCTCAGACATCAGGGGCGCCTAAATGTCCAAATCCCCTAGTGTCAAATACTGATGAAAAGGTTCCAAGTGTTTGTCAAGAGTTAATCGTTTCAATAGGCTCGGCTTAATGACGACCTTATCTGGCATCAACTCAAGTCCTACACGATGCACTGGTGATGTCCTATACTACATTAGAAACGCTAGTAGTGATATAGCAGGGGTTTCTTAATACAGTATTCTCTGAACAGGGTTATACATAGCTAAAACAACAGCAAAAATTGTCAAACTTTTACAAGTTAGATGACTCAGAGAGAGAATGCCCAATTGGGGTCAGAGACTAATGATCAATATAGCCCAGTGCTAGGCTATTCATTTGAATCTAGATGTACACTATTGTCACAGTTAAAGATACACTATAGAAGTTAAATTGCTAATTGTTTTCCTTAAAACATTTTGCTTGACTGTTTGGTTATCATACTCCTTATGTAATATTAATCAATTTCTTGTAAAACCACACAATCCTTACTGTTAGGCTTACCAAAGCTTATGCTCATGGGTATTAGGAGGTGTGCCTCTTTTTGACCAGTGAGATCATTTCTAGGCATTATTTCTGACTATTTTGGGGACTCCTTTGGACTCAAGAGCACCCCCAGAAGCAAAGTCCTCCATAATGCATCTTGAGAAGTGTAGTATCAAAACTCTGAAATGGAAGTTATTTAAGTGGGGTCAGTCTGCACATTTTAAAGTTGGATTGAATTGTCAAGTCTAAAACATTACACAGGATATGCTTTTTAAAATGTATAATAGGAACCCAATGGTCCTCATAGAAACCCATGTTAATTCATGCAACTTAAAAAGGAGAGTGTAAATGTGCTTAATGTTTAAAAAGTCTAAATAGTATAACAACTCTGAATGGATGTTATTTAAGTGGGGTCAGTCTACACATTTTAAAGTTGGATGGAACGTTAAAATATGAAAAAGTACCTACATTTTAAAATGTCCCCATTCAGAGCAAATGGCCGTAGGAATTAATAGGTTTTCAAGCAAATTTGAGTATGATTAGATTTTTTCAAGGAACTCACGTTACACGAGTTTAAGGCCATGTATAGACATTAAAAGGATTTCATGCAAATTCGATTAAAGCTCAGAAAGTGTCAAAAATACTGTAGTATCAAAAATCTGAATGAAAGTTATTTAATTGGAGTCAGTCTACACAGATAGATAGATAGATAGATAGATAGAATAGTTGGAATATAGTCATAGAATAGATAGAATTTTCTTGAATAGTTCAGTGGGGCAGCGTCTCTCTCCCTCTGCTAGAGTCAGTGGTTAAGTGGTTGAGAGTGGTGGAGTTGGTTGGTTAAGTGGTTGAGAGTGGTGTCAGTGGGGTAGAACTGGTAGCCAAGAGAGCACGTTGTTGTCATCATCATTCTAAGAATGTGTTCTGCAGGTCTCCTGTTGTTTTCATTTTTAAGAGTTCTGAAAGTTCCATAGCAGTTGCAGTAACAATGGGGCTCTCAGAATGTTGGCCTAAATCAACATTTCACCATGTTAATGGATAGAGTTTTTGGAGTTACAAAAAGCTGAAAAGTTGAAGGTTTATAGGTATCAAAATCAAAAGTCATAGCACACTCAGTCAGACCTCTCTGCACATTGTAAAGTTGGATTGGTGGAGGCATTGTAGGCGTTACAGTGAGAACATTGGAAGAGATTAATAAGTATGAGCAAGAACAATAGTTGGACTTGCTGAAGCAAGCCCACTAATATGAACATACTTATTGTATTGTTTATGTATTATATATTGATATAGGAGTTTGTTGTACAAATGATGAATAAATAGAATGTTTTGAAAAGGTAATACTGCTATTATGGTACGTAATTCCTTGAGCACAACAGATAATGGTCATATACATCTACTGCTCTTTGCATGTTAAAACTATTATTCCAAAATCATGGACTGTTGGTCCTTGCATCGAGAGCTTTGTCTATGAATTTGAGTTGTCACATTTAATTAGCCCCATCTCTCAATTTTAGCTTTATTGAATCAATATCACTATATCGAACGTCGTACATCATTTAAACTATGACGTCATACAATTGTTTAAAAGTTAAGCTTTAGACAGAAACATACAAATCAGCCTACTATATACATATTCATACAGTATGGACAGTGCATTAGATCATAAAACAAACTACAAGAGGCAGGCCAGCCAGTTGGCTGAAAAATGAGTGCCCCTTTAATCAGCTGGTTGTCATGTGACCCCACATGGCCCAGTTATAATGCCACCTGAAACAGGAGAGAACACTGCACTAGTCAAACCACTCAGGACACGGCTAGATGTAATATTGTTTATTGTTTTCACCGGAAACTATGTGAACGCTTCACATCAACTGAATCTCACAAAACATTCAACAAGCACATTCATATTCAGACATGATGACCCATTATCTCTCTGTTTCTCTGAAGAATGGCACCAGCCCAAATGTCCAATGGCTCTCTTTGGCTTGACTGGCTAAAATGTCTCTCCCTCTGTTGTACAGCGCAGTGCCCCAAGCCACCATTGGACGACGTCTCCTCGGCTCTGACCTGCGCCCGTCCCGTACCTGGCCTTCTCATTGGTGGAGATGAGAAGCTCAGCAAGTCTTCCAAGTGCAACATATCTTATAATAATAATAGTGTTATTCTAAACCCAGGTCAGAACAGTCTTTGATATACATTTTGCCCCCCCCCCCCAAAAAAAAAAAACTTAAACCAGTGAAAAGAAACTGTTGCACAAAGCTGGTCCAAGTCCATTTTCAGTGCGGCGATCCAGATCCAGATCCAAGTGCGTGGAGTTGCAGATAAGTGCACTTCTCTCTGGTCCGTCTCCGTACGACCGATGACTTTGAGCTGATGAACGTGGACTCAAAAGGATTCGATGAACATGTCTGTGACCGATCTGCACCGTTTCGTATATGTCAGGTGACAACGAGGGACCAATGGAAGCAGTGCGTCTGAGATCCAGGAAGTGCCTTCTCTGGTACAGAGGTACCGATCATTCTATTGGAGCCTCGCTGGTGGTGACAGCTGATTGGACGGTCTTTCTCTCTCTCTCTTCGCCTCATTCCCCACACGTCCAGACACGCCGCGACGCCCCCCCGGGTGACCGCTGCCACCGTCCCATTGGCCGGCCACTGTTAGCGGGGTGGGCTGCGATTGGTGGGTGCGAGTGAGAGTGCCACTCACTGTTGCTTGGAGCGCCAGAAGCGTCCGGCGATGGAGCCTAAAGAGATGCCCTGCTTCTTCTGCTGGGCCAGTTCTGCCAGCCTCTGCTCCTCCTCCTGTCACACACACACACACACACACACACGTTTCAATAGTTGTGATGAGTCTACCATCAGAATTTAGGCCATTATGAAAGGCCTCCTGATACTGGAATAAGTTGCACTGAAGAGCTTTATTTATATAAAATAAAAATAAAAAAGGGGCATAAAACCATTTTCTACAGAGTATTATTGTTTGGAGAACACAAGGGGTTAATCCAGAAAGTGGGGTTATTGAGGGAAGAGATTCCACCGAAGAGACAAAGACTGCTCTCCTAGTGTGGAGGTCATAGTAAGCTACACCTAAAAACCAAGGCTTTCCTCAGAATGACTCGTCTGAAACGGAGCCTTATCTTCTCTAACCCTGAGAATTAAACATTACTCTTGTTGATAGGACATGAGTCAGGAGATCAGGAAACAGTCCAACAGTTTGTTGCCATGGTCTAGAACACGTCAGGTGTGTGTACCTGTGCTAGCATGGCCTGTCTGCGTTTGAAGGCTTCTATGGGGTCCTCTTCCAGGGCGTAGTTCTCTAGGACCGAACGCACGTCATCCACCCCGCTGAGAGCGATGGCTGCAAGAGAAACACAGGAGTGACTGGGAGGTGGAGGAAGCAGTGGACGTATAAAACACTTGTACCAAACATGCTGGTTAACTTGATGCTCGACAGCGCTCGGAACATTCTGGCGCCGTCTCCGAGCCAGCCAGCGCATGTTAGCACCAGAGAAAGATAGAAGAGCCCAGAGACTCCATAAAAAAAAAAAATATAGTGATAGTGGAGAAGGAGCACGCGCACGCGCAATGTAAGAATGCGGAGTGCTTCTCTTTGACCGACACACACACTGAAACGCGAACGCATACTTTTGAGAAAGGCGGCGAGGTCGTAGAGCGTCCGGTCCTCTGAGTTGCCGTCCCACTTGGTCAGGGCCATGCCGTTGAAGGGCTGGAGGCTGAAGGCCTCCCTTTTACAGTCCACCACGATCACCTTGGAGGTGTCCCTGTTCAGACACGACACATCCTGAGGGAGGGAGGGGAGAGAGAGAGAGAGAGAAGGGAAAAAAGGAGAGGGGGGGGGAAGCGATAATTAGATAATCACATAAAACACCATCGGAGAAAGAATTTGTGATCTAACATTTAATGATAGTTAATGATGGTAATTAAAGTTACAGAAAACATTTTCTGGACATATTTTAAAGGCTGGTTGAAAGCTCATCACCTATAAGACAGAGCTCATAAAAAAACCAGCTCATAAAGTAACACAATGTTTCCATGAACACACATCTGTAGATGTGTAAAATACCAGTAGAAAGCCAGACAGACTGACAGGCGCCCCCCTCTCCCCGAGCTCGGCCAGGCCTGTGTCAGAGGGACCTCAGGGGGGATCCAGATGACCCCAGGAGATAAGGATGACGCAGGGTCCCTCTCCATCTGCTCCCTAGGCCCTCCACTGAGGCTGCACAGGGACCAGCTGGGCCAGGAGAGAGTGAGTGTGAGTGTATGTGTGTGTGTGTGAGAGAGGGAGAGAGAGAGAAGGGGGTACGGGAAAGCCCAGTGGATTCATCAGTACATTCTCCTCACTCCAAATAAAGCATCTGCCCTCCTTCCGAGATGGGACCCAAGCCCACGTGTGTGTGTGTGTGTGTGCGTGTGCCGGCTGTTGAGTGTGTGTGTGTGCCTGTGCCGGCTGTTGAGTGTGTGTGTGTGTGTGTGTGTCGGATGGTGCGCGTGTGAATGTGGTGCATGGAGCTCCGGTTTCACAACCAGCCAACCTCGGTGATCCCTAAACAAGGCGACAGGCCCCGCGCTGGAGGAGGCGTGTGGCTGACACACACACACACACACACCAATTGTTCCAACAACTGGCCCTTCATCTGTCATGTGAGAGTGGTGGTCTGACCGAACGCGAGGCCCATGTCCCAGAGTAAAGCCCATCTCCCTACTGCGCTGGGGGCTTGCCTACCGGATAATCGCCCCCCAAGAACCAACCTTCCTGCCATGGTAGTGTTGCTCAGTGTTCATACCATACCGGTTTGACAACGCTTTGGCTTGAATTAAAATCATTCTACACGAGAGGTTCGCCTGTGTTTTTGATTGAGCTTATTCCCCAGAAGTGGATATGGTGCGGGGGCCTGGCGATACACACCTGTGGACCTACAAACCTCAGCACATTTGGTCGAAACAAGCTCAACGCCATCGACTGGGCATTGAGACTTCAGAACTCTGAGACTGTTCCAGGTTTATGAGTGAACAAAGAAATGACAAAACTATCAAAAAGAAAATGATACAGAAACAACAAGACAAAAAGCCTTCATGTGGCAGTTGGACACCCCTGTGGTGCCTGTCACCAGCCCTCCACCTGTGACAGAAGGTCACGTCTTCCACCGACTGCTTTCTAAAAGGACTCTAGGACCCCCTCTACAAGGTCCAGCTCGGTTTGCTTCCCTCATGCTCGATTAGACGGGAGAAGACGTCCCGACATGTGACTCGTCAGAATGATCCGGGGCGATTATATTGGCATATCACATCTGTGGCTTTACATTGTTTGAAAACTTTTTTTTTTTTTTTTTTTACAACAACACTCCATCGAAATTCACCCCTCAGACAGACGCCCGGTGGGCCTCGGGGGAGAGAGGCCTCTATTCAAAACCTATTCTCTCGCTCCCTCGCTTCCCTCGCTCCCTCTCTGCCTCCCTGTTGCTTTTCAGAGGGCCAGATGGAAGGTGAGGGAGAGTAGGGAGGAGGGAGGGAGGGAGGGAAGGAAGGGGGACGAGGTGCTGGGAAGGGAGAAGAGGAGGGGGCAAAGAGAGGGATGAGCAGAGGGGGTCACCAAAAGAAGTGGTTGGGGTCAGGCACTGTTAAAATGTGACAGGAGACATTCGGGTGCATTCAGGTGAGAGGAGATGAGAGGCCAGCTATCTTCACCAGTTGAAGGATGGACAATCTCACAACTCTAGTATTCATGCCTGGTGGTGAGGTGTTTTAAAGGTCTGTAGTTAACATGGGAACAACTGTCCTCAAACAACTCTGCCAATATAGGTTTCCATGTTTTACAAAACCACTCAAACTAAACGCCAGTATGGTTATTAGTAAACTAAGTTCCTCTGGAAAAAAAGAAACTCTTCTGGAATTTTGTTATTCAACTTGTACAAAAGTGTGTCATATATATATATATATACACACACACACACACACACACACACCCTGGATAAGCTTTGCACCCAACAAGAGTAATGCAAAGATATCCCATTCTCAGTATCATAGTCCCTGGTAGGCTAAATATGCATTAGATCTCTACTCCAATGCTAAAGGTCAGTAAACAGAGTTGTTAATACTAGTGTACTCTCCCCTCTGTCTCTCAGACATACACGAAGACAGACTGAGGTTGTTGGAGAGAAGGGAGTAGAGATTGGGGTGGGGGGGGGGCATAAGGTTAATGAGGCCCAGAAAAGGGGGGATGGAGGGAAGGGGGGAGGGGCTCTATTGTCAGGGGCCTAGGAAGGGAAAAAGAGGGATGGAGACAGAGTATAGGAAAATCAATGGAGGAGCAGAAGGCTGCTACCCAGCAGGGGGGGGGCGGGGGGGGCCATGGCACCATTGTGCCGCCCCGTGTTTGAAAAGGAGGAGAGCAACAACATGGGCTTCAACTCAAGTCCTAGCCTATCCTACTCATATCTTGAATACGATCAAAATGTCCCAAGATAAACAACCAAGTGGATAAACATAGAGGTATGTGACTGAACAAGTGGGTCACTGGCAATACCGCCTACAGACCACAGCATTGTCTCCATGGTGCATGCACCACATTCAATGACCTCTAACCTCTGTTGAGGCCAGAGGCCGGGGTGGAAGCCGACGTGAAACGACTGTCAAGAGTGCAACGTCACAGAAATAGTGATGGACAACCATAAACAAACACAGCCACGCATACTCTTCTGGAGGGTCGCGGGGGGACGAGGAGGGGTCAGACAGACGAGGCCAGACCGTGGTTTACCTTGACGTGGTGTCCCTCCATGTAGCGCGTGGCGTCCCTGAACAGGCGATACATGACAAAGCCCTGGGGGTCGATGCTGTCAATCAGAGGGTACGCTGTCTGGGGGGGGAAACACACACTTGAATTAGTTTGAATAATTTTCTTCTCTCTCACACACACACCTCTGACATATTACATTTTCCAGCTGATTCAGTTCAGACTGAAGGCACTGAACAATGACGAGGCCTAGCATGCAGGCGTGTTAGCGCTGTGCTGGAAGGCAAGTATGATGCCCCAGTATAGCTCTCAAAGAGTAGAGGTGGAGAACCCGGTGTTGAGTGGTTCTACATTCTCCAACCCAGTGATAACTGGACCACTTGCCTGGCCAGGAGCACGTAAAAAATGCGTAAAGTTCAAAATCCTCCTGGACTTGATGCTCTTTGCTCTCATTATTTCATCTTGATTTCTCCAGGTGCGTCTCATTGAGATAAACATCTATTGTTCAAGAGAATCCAGATCTGTGTGTACCTTCAACAATAGTAATAACAATTGTCTAGAACCAGTTCCAGATCTGAGACCACTACCACAGGTTGTGTGTGTGTGTCACTAGAACAGACCTGGGACCACTACCTCAGGTTCTGTGTGTCACTAGAACACACACTAACCTCCTCTGTTGTTGACACCCAAGGCACCCAGAGACAATAAACATGACCATGCCCCCTCACCTTACTGAGAGAAAACAAACTAAAACAAGCAGCCAATTAGACCTTGGGCCATGCACATTTGCATATAAATGTGGGCCTAAATAAAAGAGGTCTTTGGACGTAAACAGCAGCCATTCAGAGCCCTCCTGTTGGCATAGAAGCAGGTCGTTAAGGAAGACAATAGGCCTCCGATGATTAGAACTGCTGCCAAAACAGCCACGACCGTAAACAAACTAAAAATCACACCCCGGATGTTGTCTGGGATCAAAGACAATGTGGATCATCTCCGTGTGAACCGTGTTCAATGTGAATCACGTTCAAGTCCGGAGAAATGGATTTGTTTTGGGGAAGACCGATGAACAAAAGGCCTGAGGGAAGGATCAAGGAGGTGACAGGGAGAGGAGTGTGTGGTCACAACAAGCTAGCTCCAACCGCCAGAAACAACAGCTCTGATCGGCTAGGGCAGGGGCAGGTGTCACACGGGTGGTGTGTAGGTGAGGCAGGTGTCTAGGAGATGATGTGACATATGGTAATGGTCTCTGTTCTGTGCCAATGTGTTAACACAGTCTATACAACTGTAGTATTGACGGAAACATGAGACGTTTTGAGGAAAGAAAGAGCAGAGAACTTCTGGGGAATCCTGGGGGGAATTCTGTAACTCAAAGAATCTTATAAGCCCTTATGACCCAACATTAGTTAGAAAAAGTCTGCAAAGTCACACTGGGAACAATAAAGTTCCATGGAAGAACTGTTGAAGTGGATTTTTCATCAGGGCCTCAGGTGCAGAATCAATGGACTGTGACCTCATGATGGGACACATGCCAAACTCCTGTGACGTGACTCACCATGCCGGTTTCAGCGGTAAAGATAACTATCTCGTAGAGGGGCGCGAGCTGTTGGAACAGGAAGTCGATGCCAGGCCTTTTCTTAAAACGCCAGCCCGTCGCCAGCTGTAGAAGATAAGTCATACCAGGTCACATGTGACAACATAACAGGAATAATACCATCCACCACAGTGAAATACTATCTTGGTTTTTTGTTGTTTTTAAAATTGGAAAACCACTGAACATCCACCAAAGACATGGAAGTAACAACTGTTTCTTCTTAAGAAGTTCATTGTGAGAGAAACATTTGATATCTTATTCATTGGAGGTTGAAAACGACTGTGTGTGTGTGTGTGCGTGTTACGTTGACAATAGGGCCCTGGCTAGAATCACACTACTGTTCTTTCTTCTTATGAAATCAAAGCCCCCTCCTGTGCGGAGGCAGGTGTCGGGTTACGGCGGGCGGCGGCCCACCTGTCTACCGCACGCGCCGCTCGCTCACACACCTGGCCTGGGCGGGGCGGGGGGGGGCATGTTTAGGTAGGGGGGGCTACGGGGGGAGTTCAGGTAGGAATAGGTGTGTGTGTGTGGGGGGGGGGGGTTTCTCAGGTGGTGGAACTGTTAGGAGGCGGGGAGGAGAGGGCCAGGTGGAGGGCGCAGGTGAAAGTGGAGAGATGGGGGGGGGGGGGTGTCTTTACAGAGAGTGGAGGTGGACAGGTGGTGAGGCCCACAGCAACCAACACAGGCCAGATGGCCGCCCAGCCCACAGAGGAAATGGGGAAAGGAGGGGAGGGGGGGGGGGGGGAAGCTAGGCCGACACAAAGTTCAACCCAAATACTAACTTGTCTGTTCATGAATAATAGTTGTCCAGCCGTCACCAGTGTGGAATAACAAGGAAAGGTAGACCTACATGTTTTAGCGGGGTGGGGTGGGGTGGGGGGGGGGGCAGGGATAGGCAGTAGGTTGAGGTATGTTGGGGTGAGGTGTGTTAGGGTGAGTGGCAACCACTCTGGGTGAGGTGTATATGGTGTTTAGGGTGGGGTGGGTTAGGGCGAGGTATGGGTGGGCGCTGACAGCGTGTACGTACCGACCACTCTGGGTGCAGCAGCACGTCTGTGAGCTCCAGGACCAGAGTGTAGGGGGGCTGGTAGTACGGCTCCTTCAGGGGGTCCGGGAGCAGCTTGGGGCTCGTGGGCTCAATGATCATCTGAGGGTGCACAGAGATGACATCACAACCCTACAACAACCCAGTTCATCAAATGACAAGAAATCGGCTCAGATAGAAAGAGAAACGGGCGTTAGAAAATGACGACTGTTGGATAGATGATTCACTTACTCAAACAAATAAGTAAGTGACTATTCATTTACTTATGAATAAGTAAATGCATTTCCAAATATAGCTCACGGTGAAATCCAATTTGATGAAGTCAGAAGTGCATTTTCCTGAATGTGGACCAGCCACTTTGGTGTTGGGCAGTATTGTATGCACAGCTTGGGACTGTGTCGGAAATGGCCTGGTGACGATAACCGATACGTGGAATTCCCCTGGAAGGGGAGAAGTCTACTTCCTGGTCTATCGGTTTGCTCTGTGCTGGCGTAACCCATAAACACACAGATCAACAGACAGGGAGGAGGAAAGAGAGAGAGAGAGACAGTGTGTGTGTGTGTGTGTGTGTGTGTGTGTGTGTGTGTGTGTGTAGCAGCTCAAAATCTAGGTTGATAAACGTGAGTATAGAGCTGATGAGGGTCAAAATCTATGTTGGAAGTCATGTGTGCGCACGGGTGGGTGTGTGTGCACTAGGAGGGAGAGTCTGGATGTAGGGTGGGGAATGGTTGTGAGCACACGTGTGTGTGTGTGTGTGTGTGTGTGTGTGTGTGTGTATATATATACACACACACGAAGATGACAGGAGGCAGTTCACGCTCCATTGGAGAGATCAAAGAGGTACCGGGGAGGATTTGAGAGAGAAAGAGAAAGAGAAAGAGAGAGAGAGAGAGAGAGAGAGAGAGAGAGAGAGAGAGAGAGGGGGGGGGGGGGGGGGGGGGGGGGGGAGGTTCTAACTGAACAGCAGCTGCGGGCCCATGCAGAGAGAGGCCTCCCTGGCTACTGGCTGCACCTGCCTCCGTAAACACAGTAGACAGAGAGAGACCTACACAGAGACCTACATAACACAGAGACCCCTACACACAGACAGAGACCCCTACACTCAGGCATCTACACACAGGCACCGCTTCTTACCTCCCTGTACTTTTGTTTCCTTCTCAGACCCTACTGGCCTGAGAGACCAAGCCCAGGGCTCAACTATGGAGCTGGGGCGACATGAGCTACGCGAGAGGCACAATTCTAACGGCAGAGGAGAAATGGCGGTGTGTGACGTTGCCACTCAGATGGACTCAGGTGAAGGTGTTCAGGTGAAGTACCAATGGTGGTGGTATGTATGATTGCTGCCCCCGATGTGCCCCCCTCCCCCCCCCCACCACCACCACGTCTGTGTCTCATCATCACCCACCTGTCTGTAGTCCTGGAAATACTTGAAGGTCCTTCTCAACTGCTGGATAACTGGGGCGGCTGCAGGGGAGATGGGAAAAAAAGGAGGAGATGATGATTCGTCAGACATCTCTGTGAGGTAGACAGTTATTCACAACTAGATTCATGGGTGCTGTGGTCCATTTCTGTAACGGGCAGTTAGAGTTAATGAGTTGGCTAGCTAACAAGCTATTTCAGCTCGGTAGTGCAGTAGAAGGTCGGCCAGATGCGGTCCTAATATAAGGATGTAGAAATGCGTCGCTCTTGGGACGCCGGGGTTGTCCCAACAGGGTCTCTATGGACCCATACTCTAACACACAACACTCTGCACCACAACACTTCTGTTTAACCAGGAATTTCCCTCTGGGTCCCCCAACTACAACAGCAGGGCTCTCTGTGTGTGTGTGTGTGTGTGTGTGTGTGTGTGGTGGGGGACTCATCCAAGCTGGTTAAACACCCCCTCCCCTCCAGCAGCATGTGTGTGTTATCACCCCTGCACATTTGATTAGTCCTGAGGGGAACACAACCTCTTCCAGGGAGCGTGGGATTATGACCGGCCCTGTTGATAAAGCCCTCCCCTGGGACTGGAGAGACCCACGCCAGGCTGGAGGTAATCACGCACGCACGCGTGCACGCACGCACACACACACACACGCTATATGCTATAGTTTGAACAACTGTGTGAATGCGTCTCTCTGCGTGCGTGCGTGCGTGTGTGATGGTAGGATGGATAAAGGCAGGTTTTTATCATGGTAATAAAGGGACTGGGGGGTTGGCAATGGAGGGACGGAGGAGAAACGAGGATGACAACATGAACATTTGTCCACCAGGGAACAGGGGATGGTCCTGTGAGCATGAACGAGGGAATCTCTCTCTCTCACAATAAAAGGGAAACAAAGTCCAACAGAAGAAGAAGAAGGCGCACTCTCGCCGGTCTATGGTCCTCACCTTGGTTGAGAGTGTAATGGAGAGGGGAGCCCTTTGTAGCATCCAACAGCCTCTGGTGCTCTCTGGAGGACTGTCCATTTAAACAGGGGGGAAGTGTACCGGGGGGAGGGAGGTAGGGGGAGAGAGACAGAGAGAGAGAGAGAACCCACGAGAGAGAGAACCCGCGAGAGAGAGAAAGAAAGAGAGAGGGGAGAAAGACAGACAGAGAGAGAGAGAGAGAGAAAGGGGGAAAGAGAGAGATCGATGGCCAGGCCTCTGGCCACAACAAAGGGCTCCTTTAATCCTCGACCGGGGTGGCATATGCTCCGCTAGTTTGCCAAAGGCCATTATTACTCAATCGCCTTTCTTCTCTCACTCTTTTCTTTTTGGGGGAGCTCTTTTTTTTTTTTTTTTCCTTCCTTTTTCTTATGGGCCCGCGCTGTCAATCACGACTTTCTTAAGGGCAGTGAAAAACGGTCGTTGGGCCTGTCCTCTCGCTCTGTGTGGTTAGACTGAGGTGGGGGGGGGGGGCGGCCTCTCCCTCTGTTAGAGCACCACCAGGCTTAGGGACACAGGCTGTTGGTCCATTCCAGGAGGTGTGTGTGTGTGAGAGAGAGAGTGAGTGAGAGTGAGTGAGTGAGTGAGATCGGAGCGTCGGTGAGACATCAGCCATAAGCAGCAGCACTAGGCCAGGTGAGTTTACAGTGTCAGCAGCCAGAGACATGAGCAGAGAGCAACCTCCTCTCCTCACATCACAGCCAGACACACACACACACACACATCTATACATCCTCACTAATGGGGACACACAGAGGCTGAATGATGACACCAGGAGAGACAAGACTTCCATGTCCCTACAGCTTCAGGAAAGTCTTCAGTTTCTGGGGTTTCATTCAGTCCCGACAACGGTACACGATCCAACACAACCGTTCTGAAACATAACTCGACCGACCGACCGACCAACGGTTCATTCTCCAAACCGCACCGAATTCACAGATGTTCCACGCTCACGACTAAAACATCGTGTTTCCCCCCCCCCGATCCCGCAACTAACTACCAACAGTAAAAGACGCTGCAGGAAACACAGGAGGGTTGTGACTGAAGCCATCCTGCCAGTGGTCACCGTGTTGTCTAAGGGGACTAGAGGTCAGAGGTCAAAGTGCAGCGCTGCGTCCGACAGCTATTGGGTGACAGTAACCTCACCACGGCATCCCCCCCCCCCCGTTCTGGATACCGTCACTTGGCGTGGCAGCATGGGTGGAGGGCGGGGGGGGGGGGGGGGCACGCCTGTTTGCACATAGACCTGTGTGGCAGTCCCTGAGGA
The DNA here is from genome assembly GCF_951799395.1 of Argentina silus. Taxonomy (NCBI): domain Eukaryota; kingdom Metazoa; phylum Chordata; class Actinopteri; order Argentiniformes; family Argentinidae; genus Argentina; species Argentina silus. Next base: position 6,141,399 of record NC_139665.1, read on the forward strand.
CCGATCATAGGACCCGTGTGGTGGTCCCCCCCCCCCCAATTCATCCCTCCCTCTGTCTCTCCATCCATCCATCCCTCCGCTCGCCTTCTGCCACTTGGAAGGGGGGGGGGGGGGGGCTAAGAGACTGGGGGGCTGAAACACTGTCTCCATCTCCCCCTGGGGACCGAGGCGTTTCTCCCCTGGCCCCTAAAGTCATCATGGGCCTTCATTAGGCGTAGTGAACGCTGTGGGTGCGTCAGGGCTGGATCAGGATACTGGCAGCAGCCGTAGCAGCAGAGCTAGCGACCGGGACTCCGAGGTCCAATAAATAAAACAGTGCAGCCGTGGCAGATAGAGACAGAGATATGGGAGGGACGGGACGGGAGGGACGCCGGTGGAATTAATTAAGTCATTAATGGTATCACTGGGCGATTGTTAGGCGTTTACGAAGGGGCCACCTGCTCTATGGGATGTCAAATCAACACTTACGGAGGACAGGCCCTCAGCTGTCCAGGGAATTAGCATGGCTTTGAAGCGGGTAGGGCCCCCCCCCCTCCTGTCATTCCGTTAGCATTCTCAGGAAGACCCCATCACATTCCCACTCAGCCCATGCTGCTAGCGAGCTAGCTGGAGGGTGAAGAGTGTGACAGTTAAAAGGCACGATTCCATCGTTTGTGAGTCTGATTGGCCGACCGGGGTAGAGGACACACGGAACACACAGCGCTGCGCTGCGCTTTGGGAAGCAACCAGGCGGAATGTGACGGACAGTTGTAGTGAAATAGCAGCGTGAGGTTTGCAGAGTGTTTTGGGTCATGTCATGTTTGTGGGGACGATGCCAGATAGAGGTGGAGCCTATAGGGGGGGGGGGTTGGCATTGCTGTGGCATTGGGTGTAGGCCGCTTGCAAGGTGGCATCCCTCAGTGGGGCGATCTATCATACACGCCCCCCCCCCCCCACCCCCACCAGCGTCACAACAGCACACATGCTCAGGCAAGCCAGAGGGGGTCTCATCTGGACACTGGGGATAAAGGGGTGGAGTGAGTGTGTGTGTGTATCAGCAATGGTCCCAGTGGGTAATGGATTAGTAGAGCTTTGAGAATGCTCACACAAACATATACATACACTCACTGAGCACTTTATAGGGAACACTATACTAATACTGGGTAGGGCCTCCCTTTGCTCTCAAAACAGCCTCAATTCTTCATGGCATTGATTCCACAAGATGTTGGAAACATTCCTTTGAGATTCCTGGTCCATCATGACATGATTGCATCACGCAATTCCTGCAGATTTATCAGGTGCACTTTCAAGCTGTGAATCTCCCGTTCTACCACATCCTAAAGGTGTTCTATTGGATTCAGATCCGGTGACTGGGAAGGCCACTGAAAAACACTGAACTCATTGTCATGTTCATGAAACCAGTCTGAGATGATTTTTTCTTTGTGACATGGTGCATTATCATGCTGGAAGTAGCCATTAGAAGATGGGTAAATTGTGGCCATGAAGGGATGCACATGGTCAACAACAATACTCAAATAGGCTGTGGCATTCAAGTGATGATCGATTGGTATTAACGGGCCCAAAGTGTGCCAACAAAACATTCCCCACACCATTACACCACCTCACCACACATTACACACTGACTATGAGTACACAGCTACACACAGCCTGCACCCCCAAGTCACTCACACATTTGTTTTCACAACAATGTTTACAAGCACAAAGTAGCCTTTAGCTTTCCTTCAGCTATAAAACCTTATTTACTAATTTCAGGGTTTTAATGTGTTTTTACACATGGCGTTTTACAGCCCAAGAGCAGATGTGAGCACACACAGGTGAACCAAAACAGGCATTTACAGATATAGTGTTCCTAATAAAACACTCAACTGACTCAAAGACAGGGAACTGTGGAAAACATTAAAGTACAGAAAGTATGAACGGAACGGAACAGAGCAGGACAAACGTCTAGAGAACAGAATAGAATCATATAGAAAAGGCAGATTTAGAATAAAGACAGCAAGGGGAAAGAACTCACCATTATCAAACTCGTCTGGAATCTGTAAGAAGACAAAAACACAGAAGAAACAGAGTTAGAATCCTGTTCACTTGTACACCGACTGAGTGTCAAAGCTTCCTGTTGAACAAGACATTGGTCTTCAAGAGATTTCTTTCATCTATCATGTATAAGACATGTATTTATTTAACCAGGTACTGTAAGAACCTTGAGGTTAGACATCTCGAGTGAGGGCGACCTGGCAAGAAATTATTTTTAAAAAATGTTTTAAAAATAATAATATACTAAACAGGTAACCTGAATGACCCTATGAATAATGATGTGTGATTATGGGCTGTGGGCGTTGGTCAGGCGAATGCTGGGGAGTGTGTGTGTGTGTGTGTGGTGCCTCCTAGGTCACTCCCAGCGGCTGCAGCGGAGGACCAGGTCAGCTAGGCTGGGAGACGATAGACACAAGGTCCAAGTCAGGCTTCCTAAAAAACGTAGGTCCTCAACTCTGAGCTCTGACGTACACATCAAATTTAGACATCCAGGGTCTTTAAATATGAAGACAACTATTTTTAGCGTAGGCACACTTCCCCCTAAAGAGCAAAGCGTGTCGCCACTGTGTTCCGAGGCGTGGCGTCCCGTAGAAAACACACATGCTCACATGAAACACAATGCTCAAGCGCATTCAAAACATCCCCTTTAGAGAGAAGGGTCCAGAACAACACTGGTAGTAACTAGACGATGTCAAAGTGTAGTAGTAACTAGCCCATGTCAAACTGTTGACATCCCTGTGGCCCCTGGCCAGCCCAGCATCAATGTGCAGTCCGTCCCAGCGAAGCGTCTGTCTGTCCAGTCTTTTGAAGCAGTATGGCCGGTTGTCTGTATGCATTAGGTGCCCTTAAAGGCCTAGGCTCCTCCCCCTTCCCCACACACCCCACCCCACCCCACCCCCCATGCTCCTCCCCCCCAGTGACACGTTCAGCAGTGCGCCACACCAGCCCACCAATTACCAGCCACATTAATCTCCCAGCTGATGAATATTCAGCTGCATCTGCCAGCAGGTCCCCTCCCCTCCGCTCCCCAGCAGGGCCCACCAAGGGGGCTGTGGGCCCAATGGAGGACAGGAGAGGAGAGAAGGGGACCAGTCGGAGGCCCAAGGGGGACGCCACATGCTGCACAGCCGCTTGAGGGAACAGAGGGGTGGGCTGGGGCTGGAGCTCAGGCTGGGGAGCTAGGGCTGAGTGTCATATCCCCTCCCCCTCTCGTGTGCTTGTTTCTACCATGGTGGGATTGTTTTAAAATGACATTTGAGGCTGCGATGGTTGACAAACTTCCTCTACTCTGGACATTAATAAAGTCTATTCACCACCCAACACTGTTCTCCCTGCACCCCCAGTCCTATGAGCAGTGCCGCTTCCACACTCTAAGGCTGCACAATGACTCCCCCTGCTGGCTGTCATTGGTCAAAACAAGTTCCTACTGGAAGACAATTTTGCCACAATACAGGAATCATAAGGACACCCCCAGCTTTCGTATCCAAAGATTAGGTGTTTACAATTTGTCAGAATGGCCATATTCTGATAACACATGAGTCACATAGCATAAATGAGGCCTTAGGGTAAAAATAGGTCACTAGGTCAAAGGTAACAAACAGACTGTAGTTCTGATAGGAATTGACATACAGTGCCCTCTGGTGGCCATTGAAAGGTAATACATTTGTTTTTGCCCTGCTCAGCTATAGTTGTCTTCACTAGCAGCCACCACTGATACTGGCGATAGCCAATTAAAGCACTCAGACTGGACATTTAGAGATAACATTGTTTTAAGAAAGGGAGGCTGCCAAAGGTCAAATCCTGCCCTGTACACATGCTGCAGTGTCCAGTATGTCAGCCCTCCTGTCTTAGACCAGTCATTTAATTTCAGTCAAGCTAATCAATAAACAGATGATAACACCACAAACAGTTACCAGACACAGTCTACTAGGTGGTTGCTACTTCAAGTCCCCAGGGCCGTTACAGAGTTAGGCAAGATTGCCTTTTCATAGTGTGCACCAGGGGCATGGAATAGTCTGCAAGGTATGCTTCACCTAGATGTACTAGTGCCCCTAAATTAGTTTAAAACTCTGGTGCAAAACTCTATTCAGGGGTGTAAATGTTTTCTGTAGGCTGGCTCATGTTGTATTAAATGCTGTCATGTTATATTGACTGCTGCTGATTTCTTGGCCAGGTCTAAGGGCGGCAGGTAGCCGAGAGGTTAGAGAGGCCGGCCAGCAATCGGAAGGGGGGTGCAGAAAAATGGTTTGTTTGGTTTTGTCTCCCTTGCAAAAGAGACGTTGTGTCTCAATGAGCTTGTCCTGGTTAAATTAAAAAATAAATACAAAAAAAAGACCTAAAATCACAAAGTATGAATTATGTTCCATTACTTCCTGACTCATGCCTTGATTGACCCCTACAACCTTCATCCTAATCATGATGGTTGAATACATATGTGTATTTATCCATGCTGCTGGTATAAATAAATACAAAAATACACTTAAAAAGTAGTCCATTAAAGAGGGTTAGAGAGAGGACTAGAGGAGGTCGCGAGAACAGAAATCTTCCTCAGCTCAAGAGAGTGTTGTTTGTAGGGATGTCTAGGGACACTCGTAACACAGTGCAGTGAGTGAATGAAGCTCATTACAAGACTTCCGGCGATGCCAAATTGGAGGGGGTTGACATTATACGAGGTGTGCGAATGCTCATTTGAGGGCAATTGACATGCCAGCCTCACACCAAGGCAGAGAGAGGCCTGAGAGACCAGGGGTACGCCGTGTTTCCCGACAACCACTGGACAATCGTGGACCATGGGAACACTCGACACACAGAGATGAAAGTAGGCGACTCGGTAGGTGGTTTGGCATCGTCCTCAGTTAGACTGCAGTATCACCGCTTCACCACTGGGCTTCTCGCCGCTTCAAACCCTCCTTGGTGGTCCCCTGATATCGACTGTCTCAATTACACTGACAGCAGTGAGAGACAATGTCTCTATTCCTCCAATGTCTCCTTCATGCAAACAGATTCCTTCCATGTTTCTGGTAGGCGCTGTGGGACAGAGACCTGGCCAGGTGGAGGAGTCTGGTTCCTGAGAGGAAGCCGTAGACATGAGAACAGGATCCAGCTCCTTCTCTCACAGTGACACCCACCCTCCAATTACTACAGCTCCTCCAATCTGAGGAAGCAGAAGTGTGGGGTCCAGCACGCAGAGGCCTGGCACACTCTACTCACACATGTTCACCAGACAGCAAGGTAGCGTGAACCATAGGGCCTAAGAGGTGACAGAAGTGTGGCCTTTGACTACACTAGCCAACACGCTTCACCACTAGCACAGGGCAACACATGCAGTTACCTCAGAAGGGCCTTTAGAAGGAACTGGCCATCCTGTTCTCATTCCATACATGCATGCATTACAGGCAGCACCACCACACAAATGTTGAATTAATAAAAAGGCACAAATAATCTCAAACCAACTCATGGCCTCCTTGAAATAAGCTCCCTTGGTGCCTTTCTGGTTGCCACTCACATTAGACGTCACGTACCAGTACCACTAAAGACAAAAATGTTGAGCCTAATGACCGAGCGGCCATTGACATGAGAACAGGATCCATCTCCTTCTCTCACAGTGACACCCACCCTCCAATTACCACAGCTCCTCCAATTGGAGGGGCAGAAGTGTGTGATCCAGCACCCAGGGGCCTGGCACACTCCAGCCTGACAAGTGTGGCCTTTGAGGTGGACACAAGCTTGAGCTGTAAAGTGAACAGGAGTGTGCTCTTTCAAGTGGCAATGTTCCCAAAGACATACCTCTTGACCAGTGTGACCTGTGCCGTTGGTCAAGAGCTAACGCTAGCTATCGCTGATTCTGAATCTCCCCTATTAGTATAGTCTAACTGTCAACAGAACGGCTGTGACAGCTCCGTCTCGTCTCAAGACTGAAAGCTAACATTTGGAGTGTTGAATCTCAGAGATGCCAACAGCTGACAGGAGACATTCTAAAACTGGGTTGTTCAGATCAATAAAACGTCATTCTTAAACTGGATTGGGTCCTGTCTCTGTGCTGTATCTGTACCTGGCTTAAGGGGAAACAATATAAATGAGAACAGGGTCCAGATCCCTTTCTCACAGTGACACCCACAACCCTCCAATTACCTCAGCTCGTCTAATCAGAGGGCAGAAGTGTGAGATCCAGCACCCAGAGGCCTGGCACACTCCACTCACACCAGCCTGAGATGTGTGCCCTTTTAAGAGTGGGCACAAAAACAAAAATTCAAGTCCCTAACTTTACCTCTACCTTTTACCACCGGCATACACCACAGTGCCCTGAGAAGTGTCCTTTGAAGTTGGACCTTCACCCACACCAATGTGGGTCGTTGAAGTGGTCACTTCCCAAACACACACCTCTCTACTGGCACAAGCCACTTATCACAGTTACCTGTGAAGTGTGCCCTTTGAAATCAGTGTGAAGTAAGGAAGTGAATAGGACCCCACTCCTACGACGTTAAAGAACTATGGTCTTTGAAGTGCTCACCACTTCCCAGACCCACACCTTTCACCCTGGCTGGCACAAGCCACATGTCACAGGTACCTGAGGAGTGTGCCTTTTGGAGGAACTAGCCCACCCATTCTCCTTCCACACACCCAGCCTCCTGTTGGTCGTTGGCGTCTCCAAGATTCAACATGTCAAATCCTAGCTGTTACTTAGTAATTTTGTCCAATGTTGGCTGGTTTTAACCAGCTTTCTAGCTAGCCAGATCATAGAGATAACGCTAGATAACACTGATAATTGTTTCTAGATTAGTCTCCCAAGTCAAGACAATGTTGCACTGTTGAGCGGGCTTGCTTCAGTCCAACCATTGTTCTTCCTCATATGTATTATTATCAGTGGTCTTGCTCTTCAGCTCACTTCTATCCATCTTTCTTATATCTCTGCTCTGAGATCCCAACAGCTGATGGGAGATGCTCTAAAACTGGGTCGTTCAGATCAATAAAACTGCATTCTAAAACTGGATTGGGTCCCGTCTCGGTGTTGTATCTGTACACGGCTACAGGGGAAGCAATATAAATGAGAACAGGGTCCAGCTCCTTCTCACAGCGACACCCACAACCCTCCAATTACCTCAGCTCCTCCAATCAGAGGGTAGAAGTGTGAGACCCAGCACCCAAAGGCCTGACACACTCCACTCACACCAGCCTGAGATGTGTGCCCTTTTAAGAGTGGGCACAAAAACAGGGTCACACTGGAGGAGGTGATAGAAGTGTGTGCTCTTTCAAGTCCCTAACTTTACCTCTACCTTTTACCACCGGCACACACCACAGTGCCCTGAGAAGTGTCCTTTGAAGTAGGACCTTCAGGGCCACACTAGTGGGCTCTTTGAAGTAGTCACTTCCCAAACGCACACCTCTCCACTGGCACAAGCCACTTATCACAGTTACCTGTGAAGTGTGCCCTTTGAAATCAGTGTGAAGTAAGGAAGTGAATAGGACCCCACTTCTATGACATTAAAAGAACTATGGTCTTTGAAGTGCCCACCACTTCCCAGACCCACACCTTTTACCCCGGCTGGCACAAGCTACACATCACAGTTACCCATCAAGTGTGCCTTTGGTGGAAAACAATACACACCACCATGCACAGGCAATAGCTTGAATTGATTAACAAGCTACAAGGATCTACCTGAAAGGTGTGATAAGTGTGCCCTTACAACCCACCATTACCTTTCAGAACATCTAACATCTAAATGTAGTGGCAAAAGCCACAGTCTACTAAGAAGCATACGTTTTTGATGAAATCTCTATCTTGTCTGTAGAATCACACCTGATCTAGGGTCTAGAGAACATACCACCTCAAGATGAATTGTGCCAACAAGTAGAACTAATTTCTCCTCTTGAAGCTAAAGACTACAGGGAGTAAGGAGGAACATGTTGTCATATGAATAGCAATGATGAGCCATTGCTTTCAATGACCAGATTCTTTGTTTCTTAGCCATTCATCAATATGAATACATGGTTGAAGATAAAGTGGCTTTGTTAATCAACACCACACAGACATGAGCTTTTATGTACAGTGAAACATCCTGCAAGATTACCAACCACATTTTACTTCAGCCAAACGGTTTAATGAAAACATACCTGGTTTCCTTGTTCGTCAACTGAATTGCTACCTGTAGATAAAAAAACACTAGGTTTAAAATTCACTGAACTTGTGATGAGCATCACAAATCCTTTATTGTCTCTATCAACAGTGTAATAACCAACCACCATACATTCAAACTTGTGGACTTAAAAAAGAAATGCTATTGGTTATGAATTTGTAATCAGTTCAATTTGAAACAAGACACATTACCATTTAGATTTAAATATCAATCTATGTATATACCCACATATATCCACAAATCCACTTACAACTGAATGAAACATATGTTTACTGGAATATCTCACTGAAATGTTGGATTGCACATTCAACACACATTTGGAACAGTAACCTAATAAAGGAAAGTCTGAAAGAAGATAAAGCTAAGATTGCAATTTTAGTCAAAATGGCCTAGACTCACCAGCACACATTCCACCATTAAAGCAAGAGTATATTCCAAATCACTCCACTATCTTCAGTTAGACCTTCACCACAGCTGCCGGTTCAGTGTCAGACCTTGACATGTTGTTGCCGTTGAAAAGTAGAGACTACCAAGTAGAGAAACACGCAGACTCACCGAATATGTACACCATGCCCACCGCGCCTCCTATTCCCATCAAGCCTGCTAGCCGCAGCACTATCTTCTTGGCATAGGCTGTGTTCTCCTTTTGCTTTTTGTCCTCTCCCTGGTCCTGCCTCTGGTCCTCCTTCCCGTCCGTCCCCTCACCTTCTGGGGGGGGCTGGCCCTGTGTCAAACACCACAGTGAGGTCAGGGGAGGGGCCTTTTCAGGAGGGGTGCCACATTACTTTACTTTCACATGAGAAAGAACTGATATGACTCTTTGTCATGTAAAATAGGAAGCCATTATCAGCACTGGTCTGGATGTTTCACCACAATGACCGATACACTCCTGGTGTCCTTATCTTCCTAATACAAACAAGCTAGCAAGGAATTCTAGGAATATGCTTGACTTGAGTTCATATGCCTCACTATGCAGTGCCAATTGTGAAGTAACAAAAGCATATTTTGAATTTAAAATATAGTACAACGAAATAGACCTGACTGCTACTGACTGAATAGACTGCTTTCAAGAGTCAACTCGAGTTGATTTTCAGTGAGGTGGAGACGGTTATCACAGCTACAGATCTAGGCTATCCAAGTAGGCCTACAACATAACGTTCCTTTGCAATGTCAACGCCTTTCAAACCCGAATGACACTTTCAAGCTGTGAGACAACAGCTTTAGTCTAATTGAACTCGTGTAGGAATGCACTAGGGGGCGGAGGTGGGTTCACCTGACCTTCAAGAATATTGCAAGATAGTGATGCCACATATTTTTTAGTCATACTGCATACATTTGAATCCGCAGGTAATCTTCCCTTGTGCCTTTGCGTCTAATAGCCATAGCAGAGCGTTGTGATAAACATGAATACAATTTCAAGGAGCTAGCGACCTAGCTAGCTGGCCAACTTTCATTGAGAATATACTCGCTAGTTAAAACTGATTCACTTTAATTGTACACATCTATGATCACCCCATGATGAGGAACACCTTACATGTAGCTATGCTATTGGATGTTTCTGACAACCTGATAATGCTAGAAGAAGCTAGCTAATCCGACAGTTCATTCATTTCAGCCGAATATCGGGCGGGCAAGCAGATGACAGGAGTTGCCCTTAAGAGTCAGTGGCAGAGCTAACGGTAGCTAGATAGCTAGTTCGTTCAAATATCTGGAAATGACAACTCGAGGAAATTAATCAATCAGGTTGATTAGATACATGTGTTTTTCTCCCATGACGGCCATCCTCAGCTAGAGAGAGAGAGAGCTTGTTTCACCTGACTCTTCTGTTGGAGCCTCTCCTGCAGTATCGCCTGAGCGAGGCCACCTGTGGCACTCCCCTCTACTGCCGGCGGCCGCTCCGATGAAAGTCCCCGCATCAGGTCCAGCACTGCGGGGGCTGAACCTCTGCCTCCGGTTCTACTCCTGAGGAGGCCCCTGCTCGCTCGGACACACATGGGGAACACAGACGTCGCCGACATCTTGAATAGGACTCTGCCGGTGAACGTAACGCGAGTGAAAAGGACAAATGCGCCTGATTGGCTTACGTTTCTCTGAGTGACAGTGTTAAGAAGCAATACAAACCGCGAGAGCCCTCGTGACGCAAACTAGGGCGGTACCTAGAGTATTTACACCAATCAAGAAGAAGATTGCGTTGACCTTCGAATGCAATGCAAAATGTCCATCATGACTGATGGCAATGCCCCAAAGTGTGTAAAGCCAACGTTAAATCAGATCACTTGCAGGGTAAACGCAACAAAGCTTCTACTCCTGCTCCTTATACTCCTTCTACCATTATTACACTCTCATTGACTTATGAATGATGACTGTAATCCATTTCGTCTTGATTAGGTTCATGTGTATCCTGTATCCCGCTGGAGAGAGTGTAGATATGACCATTGCATGTGACACATGCAACTTTGTGCACCGTTTTTGTCATGTCATGTTCTTAGATAATTTTTGTTCTTAGAGTAGTTCAGTGGTGCATCAAATCTTTGTCATTATACATCATCAGCAGTATACATATAACATAAATGAACACAAACTAAGCAGTATACATATAACATAAATGAACACAAACTAAGCCACAAACATATATCATTTATTGTTGTCATTAAACAACAAACTTTGATCAAAAACACAGAAAACCTCTCTGACTGCCAATGGTGAAATGCTTTTCAAATGTTAGAGTTAGAATGTCACCCAATACTAATATTATGAGTTTAAAGCATCAAACCATACATTTACAAACCAACTGTTATTTTGTCATATATCAAATGTTTTCCCCTTCAGATACTATAATTAGAAGCTGTACACTACAGAGCCATCCACAACTATAATTTGCTGGCTCTGATATTTTCCTTTCACATTGTCCTTTTCAGCACTGTTTCAGCAACTATGGTGGATGCATAACCAGGCCAGCCCAGTTCAGCTCAGCTAGGCTCAGCTCAGTTGGGCTCTGTAGTGTGAATTATGGTTTAGTGCATTTAGGCATCCAATCATAACAAACAACTTGAAACAAAACAAAACGTAAATGAGAATACTGTCCAAACTCAGTATGATTGAATAAATGATGTTTCATTGATTCCCTCATGCTGCAGTTGGTGTTGTATGGCAACATTAGCAACAAGAGTTTGCCTCCTCCACTCTGGCCTTCTCTCCCCCTGGCCACAGGGGGGCGCTGTTGATCTTGGAGGCCACTTTAGCAGCTTCCCTCTGGACGCCGTCGCTTCCAAGACGCTTCTGGATCTCGGAGGCCATGGTTAAAAAAGCCTTCTCTACATTATCAGCACTCTTTGCACTTGTCTCCAGGAAGGGGATTTGGAGTGATGTAGCAAACTCCTAAGGCATTCATACCAAGAAAAAAAACGTTACTTATTACACATTGATTACACATTTATAACACATCATCATAGCAAGTGAATATATCATTGTCCAGTGTCTATGATAGACATCATCATTAGTGTAGGATGAATCTGTTGTGCATTGGTGACAAATGACAGGGGACAGTTAAGGCACTTACCTGACCAGTAGAGAAGTCCACTACCTTTTTGGGAATGAGGTCACACTTGTTTCCCACAAGCAACTTGGAGACATTTTCACACGCGTAGCGTTCGATCTCCTGTAACCACTGTTTGACGTTGCTGAAGGATTCCTGGTAAAACAACAGTAGAATTACAACTCTGATGCACTACTAAGTACAATCAAAGCTTATAGCAGTAGGACCTGTCCAAAAACACCTATCAGAGGGCAGTGGCACTTCTGTATGAACGCCAAGTAATACTGTAATCACACTACAGAGCCGAGCTGAGGTGAGCTGAGCTGAGCTGTTCTGGGCTGACCTGGTTATGTCTCCCCCATAGTTACTGAAACCATACTAGGAAGGACGTGACAGGAATGTATTGGAGTCAGCACATGGTTGGGGTGTGTCCTGTAGCGTATAAATCCCCTAGTGTCTAGGCCGGGAAAGGGCTAGGGTTTGTTTCTGGACAGGGCCGCAGTGTGGACTTTTCTTGAAAAAAACATTTGCATACCGAATGGTGTTCTACCTGATCAGTGACATCATACACAATGATGATCCCGTGTGCTCCTCTGTAGTAACTGGATGTAATGGTGCGGAACCTCTCCTGCCCTGCTGTGTCCCACTGAGATAGAGTGATCAAACACCGGTAAAAACAGGCCTTCATTACCATGCCAAACACACGTACCAATAGAGCTAAATCCAGAGAAACGGTTCATTGTTACATGGTTCTTTTCCGAGTTTGTCTTGAAAACATACACTTACTATCTGTAGTTTGACTGTCTTCCCCTCCATTTCAATGGTCCTGATCTTAAAGTCGACCCCAATTGTGCTGATGTAGCTCTCTGTGTACGTGTCATCCTGAGAAGTAAAGACAATGAACACATTTAGATGTTTAGATTTCCCATTGAAGTGTGCCCTCATATAGGGGTACATAATAACATCCTAATATGGGTCTCAAAATAAGTAGGATTACTGCCATCAACGATATGGGTGGGTTGACTGTGTTCTGAAGTTCAGTTGTTGCTGTTCTGAACATGGTCTTCACATGACGCTGACTCTACTCATTGCCATGGTGTGTGTGCTGTGTATAAGTCAAGTATGATGCCTACCGCAAACCGCAACAGCAGACAAGACTTGCCCACACCAGAGTCTCCTATCAGAAGCAGCTTGAACAAGTAGTCACTGGGGAAGACATCACCACTTTGTTCCATATCAAGCAATATACAGTCTAATAAAACATACACACACACATGAACGCACTCACATACACACATTCTGTCTCTCTGCTAGGCCTCATAGTTTGAGAGGTATTCGATCTGTTCTGTTTGAGTGTCCTTTATTAACAGTAAACATCTATTGCAACTGAGTTTTCAGGCCAACAATATCTTTAGGGCCTTGGACTTGACATGGGCTTTTTCAAAACAAAAAAACAACACAAAAGTTGGCAGCCATTGGCTTAAAATTGGCAAATGGATTATGAAATTCAGAGAGCATCTCAGTCTCCCTCAAACAAAGTGGCAGTAAAGCTAAAATGTTGCCCAAAAGACAGTGTTAACATGACACCACACAGAGGCTTCCACAACGACACAAACAATAACATTGTCACAGCTAATTCTTACTTACTATTCGGGATTCATGACCAGATAGATCGTTCCAGTAGGACGGTAAAAGAAGAAGGAATTAAAAGTGTTGACAGAATGCGTTGTGTTATCTTTGGCCTTTGAGCAGATGCGTCCTGTTTCCGTCCTTCAGAGGGCAAACAGCACCAGCACCTTGTATAATGAGCTGGGCGTCCCATCATTTATTCAAGCCTGGGATCATGTTTCAGTGTGGTCATCACCTGAGTCTTAAAGCTGAAGCTTGGTGTAGTGTAGGCACAGAATGACTGGTGAGAGATCCCATAGGAACATATTCATTCATTCCCTCAGTCACTACACAAAACAAACTCATTTATTCTTTGAAAAATAACTTCTTTCAAAATAGTTATTTCATTGCCAGAATTTGGTTGTAGGAAACAACGGTAATTTTACAGTAGAACCAGTATCATATGTGTTTTAAACTATTCCCTTGTGGAACAAAAACAAAAAATGAATGTTAATTCAAGTTTGAAAAAGTAACTGCTTTTCTCTAGAACAAATACTTTCCTGAATCACTGACAAATCTGAGAACTCTTCTAAACAAAAATAGAACACTCCATATAGTTTCAGCTTGATAGAAAATGTTTTAAATAAAGTACATGTTGTGCATAAGCAACAACTAGGGTCATTGGTTGAACAGTCTCCGAGTAGACCATCAAGCAAAGTGAGTGGGACATACACATCTCCATACAACTTTGGTCTCATTCATTCAGAAAAATCTATACTGCTAAATATCACAGATATTTTCAGAATCCATAAGATATGGGTGCATTGCTCAGGGAGCATCCATCATCTGTACAAGTTATACAACAAACCAGGTTGTGTGAATCTCCAGTTGCTATAGACTTATAACCTTCTTTTAGCTCCCTGCTTTTTGGTGCCATTGTTTATAGCATAGTGTACAGTAGCAGCATACTCCTTGCTCACTTTCAAGGTAACAGCAAACAGTATTTAAAACTTTATGATCTCACTCCGGGCAAGCCACTTTAAAGGTAGTGTGTGGTTGTGTGTGTGTGTGTGTGTGTGTAACAGTCAGAGAGTTATGGACAGCCGTGGGCCTTGTCCCTCAGAAAGGCTAGGGCTTTGGTGGAGAAGTCTCGTAGGACGTCCACCGTGTCCCGCTGCAACTGCAGAGAAGTCCTCACAAACTCCTGCTGCGTGTGGGCCAGGTGGTGCACCGACCGGGCCAGGACCCCCAGAGACTGGGACACGGACCCCAGCAGAGCCCTGGAGGCCTGCTGCTGCTGCACGCTGAGGCAGGCGCTGTGGGCCAACCGCTCTTGGGCCTGGAGGACCTGGTCTCCACCCCCACCCCAGCCCATGGCCTGTCTGGGGGTGGAGGAGGAGGGGAGAGGGGGCCTGGGGGTGGAGGAAGAGGGGAAAGGGGGCCTGGGGCTGGAGGAGGAAGGGAGAGGGGGCCTGGGGGTGGAGGAGATGGGGAGAGGGGGCCTGGGGGTGGAGGAAGAGGGGAAAGGGGGCCTGGGGCTGGAGGAGGAAGGGAGAGGGGGCCTGGGGGTGGAGGAGGAAGGGAGAGGGGGCCTGGGAGTGGAGGAGGAAGGGAGAGGGGGCCTGGGAGTGGACAGGGAGGGAGCGGTGGGGCGGGAGGAGGAAGAGGTAGTAGCAAAAGAGGAAGAAGACACGATGGCGGTGGAGGCAGAGGACGTTCTGGTGTATGTGCGGTGTGGCTCAGTCCGTAGTGTGTGTGTGTCCTCCTTGACGGGGTCTGGGGGAGGAGGGGGGAATGTAGGGGGGCGGAAGGAACCCCTGCGGGGCTCCTCTGCCGGGTCCTCTTCAAACTCCAGGCTCTCGTCTATGGGACACACACACAACATATATTTGCAGAGGTACCATTGGACGCATACGCAGGAGGAAAGACATACATACTACACAAATGTTATCGTCTGACCATAAACCGGTGCTTCACCTTCATCGATTGGCATCTCAAATTCGAAATCCTGAGAGGACTGAGGTGGATCCCCTACAAAAACAAGAATTCAGAATACGAGAAGGGAGATGACAATCATAAACACAAAACCATACCTGTCGCGTATCTGTGAATAGAGTGTGTGTGTGTGTGTGTGTGTGTGTGTGTGTGTGTGTGTGTGTGTGTGTCGAGTTCATGTCGAGTATTGCAAAGTGCCCATTCCTATAGGATTCCTTGCATCAGGCTCCGAACAGGCTTCAGGCTAACAGGGACAATAAACTAACACATATATTCTCAAACAAAAGTGACTGGCACTCACAAGCGTACGAGGTCTGAGAGCGCCTGCCCAGAGCCTTGTCCGGTGCTGAGAGAGGGGAGACGGAGGGGAGGGGGCCGCCCCTGCGACGGAGGTCCGGGGCAGAGACTACGCCATTCGAGGTGCCAGGGGAAAGAGAGTCATCGTCTGGATCCCTCCTGTAGAGCTCCCGCGCCACCGCAGCATCGCTCACGGGCATCTTGAGGATGTCGTGTACCATCTTCTCCACCGGCGACAGGTTCTGGGCGATACGGAGGCCGTTGGGTCCCCGCATGGCCGCCATCCGGCGTTTGGCGTCGCACTTCAGGTCCGCCCACTTCTTGGAGACGTCGGTGGCTTTGCGCGGGCACTCGCTGGTCTTGTTGATGAGCGCCGTGATGCTCGCCCACTTCTCCTTCTTAACGTCTGACGAGGAACCCCTGGTCCTGAACTTGCCTGTGGTGGAGCACAAACAAAAGTGACACGTCACTTGAGTCAGAGCATACAGCGACGCTAACATGATAGCGCTTCCTTGAGTTATCCTTTTAAGCTGAATGCCCTATTTGACTAATTTCCACCTAAAAACCAGACCCAAACTAAACGGCTTATAACATTAGAAATATGACGATCATACGCAAATTCAGGAGGATATTTGATTGGTAACACCTTGAGATTTTGTGTGGATATGCTTAGATCATAGTTCAGCATAACATACTGCACGTGACAATGAGATAAAGTAAACAATAATCAATTAATAATCAAATTAAAGCAGAGCTTGGGCCCAATTACGTGCCCGTCCATCGTAAGAGATTCTCTCATACAGTATACTTGATTACGTGCACTCTGATGAATCAACATTGTTGTATTAAGCTTTAAAGAGATGCATGCATATTACAGAGAGTAGAGGTAGCCTACTTACTGACGAGGAGACTTCTGTTTTTCTTTACTTCATTCAGCAGCACGTGGACTTCACTACTGGAGAAACGCGCCTTCTTCTTCTTCACCTGCATATTAACACCACCCCCGTAATCTTCATCATGGTTAAAATGAGACATGACTGGCCCTGTCCAGTCCTCGGGCGCCCCCCCCCAGCCAGCCACCTCACCCTGGGGCACCTGCCTCGGCTCTGCCAGCCTGGAGGAGAGAGAGATCACTTTACTCTGGAGTATAACATCAGAACACAGGAAGACAAAACAGATTGTAGACAAAACAGATTTATCTATCTGACCTTGGGACAAAAATAGAATACAAATCGGGGGGACAGAAATACTCCACACTTACTCACCTAGTAGATGTAGACCATTGTCAGAGATACCCATGCTAAAGATAAATATGACTTCCAAACAGTAGAGAGTAGTAGTACAACTGTAGTATAGCATAACCAAAGCAATAGCAATCTAGTGCTTATGTGCATGTTGAAAAGCATGTATTGTTTTGTTAGTGGTCCTTCCTTACAACAATATGACACACCTTACAACAGGTTTCTTTCTATCTTTTTTGGGGTTAAATATCTAAGACACACTTGAGTATCATCGTCAATTGCTGTCTAAGGGCGGCTATTGGACGAAAAAAAACCATAACTGTCTAAATGGGAATTAAATTTGCCATTTGTCTTTGAATTAAACGTTTGGTTCATTTGGGGCTGTCACGCAAAGCCAATGAGAAGATGTTTCCTGGTCCTTTGTTGACCCTGCCTGCCTGCCGACGCTGGCGCTCGGCTCTGATCCTCCACTGGACAGCCAACGCCATCTCCGCACCTGGTGAGCCTGTCTCCTTCTCCAATATGAACGGGACCATACATCTCCTTCAACACGCAATACACGCCTGATTTATCGAGCTTTCCGTTGAGCAATAAGTTATAAAATAGCTTGCTGGCCGGCCGGCTGGCTGGCTACCATTTTGAAAAGGCGCAAAACAGCACTGCTCGTTATTGTCGGTAGCTAACTATGCTAGGTGGCTGCAGGTTTCTTTGCCGATGTTTTCTTTTATCTTAATAACTACATCTAGAGTTAGCGAACTAGCTTGGTAGCGAGCACCTTCATGAAGTACAGTTAACGTACCATAATAGTGAAATGTTTGGTATTTGGTCAATTCGATAATATGGGCGGAATTACCAGTGGGGTTGATGAATGTATTTTTTCTCCTCTTGCAGATTCAGAAACTTCGCGCAGCCGATTAGATCCTGAGTTGCGCAGACTCTGACGGCGCAACCATCTACGAAGTCGTACCAGGATACGAACTGGCCCATTCAAAGTCCCTCAATCACTCCCACTACCGTTCTTACAACATATACGTATGGTTGATGTATCGTTTTAATAACCCTGCAGTGACACTGATGCGACATACATAACATGCTTCACTTATTAGGCCTATAATAAGGGCCATATACGAACAATTAAGGGCGCAATATATGACGCAATTGGCTAGCTATTCCAGTTGCGAGTCTTACGTGACTCGGTGACTACACCGAAAGATGACTGCAAACACTATTCAGCCCAGTTGAGTTTAGCAAACATATAACACTTAATTACCTCTCACTAATCACAGCCTATTCTCTTGATACTATGTTTCTTTGTAGCAAAACCGTTTAACACCAATAATCATGCATTGAGTGGCATACTTTTTAATAATGTATCAGTACAAATCGAGGATGATTGAGATTGAGAATTTGTTAAGGATTGCAGATCACCCAACATGAAATCATAGAAAGGGATGTAGGCATAGTTGAATATAAAACAAATATTAGGTACACGAACGCACGTCTTGCAAAGGGAACAAACAAAAAAAATGTTGGACATAAATCACATCTGCCTATATTACAGTGACCATGAAGCCTAAACAGAAACACAAAGATATTCATTTCTCCATTAAGTTATATACAAAATAAATTACTTAAATATGATTTGAATCCACTGATATTGGCGCAATGCACTTTGATTCTAAGAGGAGAGCACGAGAAGAGTGGACAGGACAGACAGGTTAGATATACAGCTCGTGTCAATTAATAATAACTAACAAGTAGGGTCCGATGAATATATAAACAAAGCTATAAAGTGCATTTTAAAATCTTGAAAATGGTTGTCATCGAATAGAGGAGTGTTGAAAGCAGACAGAGTGTTGACTGCCTCTCTGATGTTGACTGCTGCTGTTGACTGCCTCTCTGACTGCCTGCCTGTTATTAGCGATAATAGCAACCCAATGCCACTGGAGCTCCATTGTGCATCCTAGGAAGGGAGGATGGGTTCAGAAGAGGGATGTATCATGTCTAGCCAACAGGTGGCAGCAGTGTGCCCTACCTACCTTCATTCCAAATATAGGATGGTGCACGTTTTAAAAAAAAAAAAAAAAAAAAAAAATGGTGATACATTGTTGCACACTTCCACTAAAAAATGTGACTAGTTTCCATTATGAAAGTTTACATAGAATTGTGTTATCCTTGTGTGAATGATCATGCAGTACAACATGTTACCCTGTAGCTCTTATGTCACATGACCTACAAGATCATTCGGCAGGCCTTTTCAAATAGTGTTGGGATGGCTGGCCGCACATTGGCACAGAGAGTGTGAACGAGACAAAAGATCCGATCAAGGACCAGAGGATTTCTTCATCTTTTCATCAGATTGTTGGCTTTCTGATTGGCTGCATCGATGCGTGACACATTGAGAATGGCCTGCAAAGCAAACACAAAGAATGTAAATTAGATGTTGATTATTGAAGATGTAGTTGGCGGTCACTTATTGTTTTAGTCAGCTCTGCTACAGGGACAGTGGGTGCCATACCAGTGCCATTATACAGACCTGGGTTCCAATAGTATTTGAAATCATTTCAAATACTCATCTGTACTTTGTGTTGTGTTTGCTTGGTGCTATTGAACCAATGGAACAGTCTCAAAAGTGCAAATACACTTATATGGGACTCCAGGCAGACTCAAAATATTTGAAATCATTTCAAATACTATTTGAACACAGGTCTGGTGCCATGTGACTGACCTTCCTCTGAGTGTCGGCGATCTGAATGTTCTGCGTATCAATCTCGTTGCCCATGTCCAGCGCCATGCTCTTCAGGTTACCCATGATGCTGCCAACGTGCCCCAGGTTCTCCTCCATCTCATCCTCACGAGCATCGTTGGTCACCCTGACAGACAGACAGGCAGACAGACAGATGGCAGATAGACAGACGAGAACAGACGTGGAGGATGTAAAGAGGCGATCTTCAAATTTAAGGACTAAAACATCTTAATTTAGGACTGAAACATATTCATTAATCTTCATTTTAATGTACTTGGAGTACAACCACCTTTGTCAAAGAGATATACAAAGAACGGCGTTTGCAGACCTGTGGTTTCTAGTACATTGATGTTGACTTCCCCAAGCTATTTGTGTGTTTCCCCACCTTCCTCCCTACCTCCAGGGTTACTAGTGTTTAGATAATGTCCTCTGTTTGGACAGGTGACATGCAGGTGACTGGTAATACGTGGCAATCTATTATCGAGAAGAGCAAATATCCCCCACCTCACACAGCCTCTGTTATGTACACAATCCTTACACCGCTTTAAGCAAGCTCATGTTGGAGAGTCATTCAAACATGTTTTTGGACAGAAGTTAGACATCTACAACGCAAATTGAAAATATTTTGCGTCGTGATGAGAGGGCGTATCAGTGAGTCACCTGGCCATAGCCTACCATGATTGGCTCGAGGGGGCGAAGTGCTCTGATATGCTGTATGTATGTATGTATGTATATGATTGTATGTTTGTGTGTGTAATGTATGTACTAATTGTAGTGTACATGTGTCTGTCAGGTTTGTGTGTCTATGTCTATGTAAATTGTCTGCAACATTATTCCCCCGGTGCTGCTGATTTTAATCTCTTACCTGGATAAATAAAGGTTAAAACAAATATCATAACAGTCATAAGCTGCATCTGGATCTCTGGTTCCAGAGGGCACACAGTAGATATGTGATTGAGTATGATTATGTTTTCCATCTCATAATTACTTGCGTATGTAGCCGCCACTCATGATCATCTGTTCTCTCTCGTCTACCACGCGTGACGAGGGCTGGCTGGACACCACCCTGTCCTGGTTGTTCCCCCACACCTTCTTATATGCCCCGCTCTCCTCAAAGTCCTTCAGCCTGGCCAGGGACAGGGACAGACCACATCACACACACACACACACCGATAGAAAGAGTTATATATCACAGTGCTTTGTATCCGCTACTGTATGTACAACAACTTATTGGAAAAAAAAAGAGCTTCAATCAAAACTCATGGATGCATCTCAAAAGCGCAAATGGACTCCCTCTCTGTGACTCATCATTTGAAAGAGTTGGAAAGGTGAGATAATCATCCACCCTATCGCCCTCCACCTATCCTTTTGTTTTAAGATGAGTGTAGAAGATGCAGAAGAGGAGACGCCAAAGAGGAGACGCCACTTCAGACGATTGGGATGCTACCCAGTGAAGCCATAAAGAAACAATGGGGCAGGCATGCAAGAGTCTGGGTTGGGAATCTTGACTAGCTAGCACACCAACATGCACGTTCTTGGAGGAGGGGACCCTCCACCCGCCGCCTGCCAACACCTACTTATCACAGGAGCACAGGCCGCAGCATTTGCCCAGGTCTGTCAGGTTCTTCTCTGCTTCCTTCATGTCAGAGTTGATTTGGTCCAGGCCCTCCTCAATCCGCTCCAGTTGCTCTGGACAACAGGAAATGGGAGGGGGGGGGGGGGGGCAGGAGCAGGGTGGAGGAAAAATGAAGAAGAAAAGAAAGCTCTCTCACCAAAAGCCCCACAGTTGACAAAAAAAGCAACCAGCGCTCCAAAAAAAAGGCATTTGGCCAAACATTATACATCACATCCCCCAAACTGAGAACGCAACTAAAAGCGAAACAAAATGTTTAATCATGATTCACGCAAAGTCCAGAAACATAGTAAAGTATTGTGTGGGTAGAAGGTGTGCTGTACCGTTTGTGAACATTTGACTTTTGGCGGTGGGGGGTACAGGGAGGAAATCAGGGTGAGTTGAAACATGTCTCAGCTGTATACATGTTCCTCAACAGCAATAAGACACACAATTCCACACTCCACCATAAACTACACATACAGACACCCCACCTAAACAATGCAGAGGGACAGGGGAGACAGGAAAGTCTGTATTCACCAGATTCAAATAACCTCAATGACCTGATTGAAATCATAATGTGATTCTCTTGATTAACAGAGACACACTGTCTGTACCTCTGCTACACACTTCTACTCACACAATCTCTCAGCAGAACTCAAAACAACACATCAGGGCAGGAGCAGGGAGCAGTGTTTCAGAAGAGGCCTGCCGAATTGACAAACTGCCTGACTGACTGCTTGACTGACGGAGGTATGGACTGCTCAGATCTCAGATGTCCTCTGAGCAAGTGAAGACGTACTTGAGCCCAGGCCAGATGCACAGGCCACAGCACTTGGCCATATCAGTGAGGTTTTTCTCAGCCTCTCTCATATCCTTGTTGATTTGCTCCATCCCCTCGTCGATGCGGTCCAGTTGTTCTGCCCATAGGGGGCAGCAGGGAGCGTGAGTGGGGGAGACGGGGGAGACACAGGAGGAAACACACAACCACATACAATAGCAAAATGCAAACACTTGCATTCACACACATACTTGAATATACAAACACTTTGAACATATACTGCACTGCATTTTGTATTTGTTTCTAGTAGCCACTGGATGGAAACACATCCATTCCTACACACATCAGGTCACTGCTAAAGATTTTTTTGCAGTTGTTAAACATGACTTCTATCTTTATGGTGATTTACCAACAATTAGTGCGTCAGTGACACTGAGAAAATAACACAGACAGTCTCAAAAAGCCCAATATGACATTGATGAAATATCATTGGGTCAAAAAGGTACAAAAAATACAAGCATTGTATCCCAATCGTCTATTCCTCGCATCCTCTCTCCTCGCCTCCTCTCTCCTTGCCTCCTCTCTCCTCGCCTCCTTCTCAAAAAGCTCCTCTCCTTCAATGCGTTTTGAGAAGGAGGCTAGGAAAGAGGATGCCAGGAATAGAAGACAGACTATTGGGACACTCATCTGTATGGTATCCAATGCATCACTTGATGGTGGTTCCAGATGACAATAGTTTGGCCATCCTAAAGGGGGAATCTGGGATTGGTACATCAATTTCTTGACATTTAAATGAATGATATATAGCCATTGATTCTTGAAGAATATAACTTATAAATGCCTCATGAGCTTAGTTCAACTCTTACCCCATCAGAACCCCAAATATAAGCTTGTTTTACTCCATTGTTTGTAAACAATAACAATATAATTGTACACAAACACTGTATAGCTTAAATCATTTTGATCTCATGGATGGTCAGTCTTAGCATCCATAGCTCCATCTATGACTTTGAGAGGGGTAACATTTCTCCATCCCCACACCATAGCTGTTTACCAAAAAAAGTGGCGGGGTGACCGCTTTGTTGTTGTTTGAATCCCAGATTGCCCCTTTAAGGTGATGATGTCTCATTGACATTGATGCTGATATTGATGTGTCCATACATCACAAAACAAACTGCCATTAAGCGGTAATAGTCTTATCAACTCCAACAAATAGTCAATTATTTACCTCCTTGTTCATCTAGCATGACCAGTGCCCGGATCCCTGCATCTTTGCTCTGTTGAGATCAGAAATTACATTAGAGTCACCATCAGCTACATTACACAATTGCATATCAAAGTTCTATTTCACACATGAATTGAGTTAGGCCATACAAATTAATTGTTTAAGATAAGATTAATTGTTTAATGGATGCCCTGACTCACATTTTTCACAAAAAAAGAAGGGAAAAAAGAGAAGGGAAAAAACTCACTAACTGCCAAAGAACACTCACCATCTAGAGTGCCAAGTGTTTTATGTGGTATTTACACACACAATCAACAATACTTTTGGCTACAAAATGAAGCATCATCATTTATGCATTTTTGGTGAATAAAGTCACCCCTTGGCACTCCAGAATGTTGACAATTTTAGAAACTTAATTCACCCTCAGCACTGAATGAGTGGAGATAATTATTATTTAGATGGTTAACGCATAGTTTTCTGATTTAGGCCCAAAGCATGGGTGAAGTTATCTCTGGTTCAGGGCTAGCCCCAATGTTCCCATCATATCATTAATTCTTCTCTTACTAACAGACTATTCCACCGCAATCGGATGCTGATAAAGTCCTCTTACCTATTTGCAGACAACTTTCCCCAGCTATTCACACCAATCCAGTTTACAACCTGTAGAGAGGTCTAACTTTGTATGCTATTACTTTAGGTTTTTACACTTTTTATACATTTTAAATTATACCAACTATTTATCCATCCATCCAACCAAGCAAACCATCTTTACCTTCTTTGACTACCCCAGGTTCATCCTATCTTTCTACCTCTTTCTATCTAATCTTCTCTCATCTATCTAACCTTCTCCTTCCATCCAACTAACCAAACCATCTTTAACTTTATCCACTACCATATTAAGACTAGCTCACTGTGTTTCAACTACCCAACAGATCTATCTATCTATCTTCCAAACCATCTTTCAACTTTTTCTACTACCAAAATAAGACTTTGCAAGCCTACACATTTCCTGAAACTTCTTTTTCTATGTTCTTTTGTTTTTTTCGCTCGCTCGCCTCGATGAAATCCATCAAACAATGAATCAAGTTTGCATGGCCTTATGGCTCCATTCACTCCACCTTACAGCAACGGAGTGTCGTGGGGTTTTCTACTATTCTAAATGAAGCAGATACTGTATGTGTGTGTGTGTGTGTGTGTGTGTGTGTGTGTGTGTGTGTGTGTGTGTGTGTGTGTGTGTGTGTGTGTGTGTGTGTGTGCGTGTGTGTGTGTGTCTGTGTCTGTGTCTGTGTCTGTGTCTGGCTTCACAGTATAGATCAGAATAAACTGTTCCAGTCCTAACTTAATCAGACCATAAGGAGGGGAAGGGGATGGTTCTGTGAGGACTCCATTGAGTACAACTAAATAGACTCTATAGAGTATGTGTATATTTGGACTAGAACAACTAAATAGAGACCTTATTCAGGGTAGGCAGGTTACCCCACAGAGCATATGTCATTTAAACCATCATTCATCCTGCAGGATGGGTGTTATGTCTATAAAGCCCTTGCTGGTGTATGGCTGACTTCATAAAGCCTCAATTCACACTCAACTCTGGTGGGTTGACTCTGTCTCGGCTAATCAGAGATATACAACAATGGTGTATGTTTTGCCTGGAATGTTTTTCTTTGTAATGTAGAAGAGGGTCAGTGCCAGGTCAACATGAAATCAACAGGAAGTAGAATTATGTTGCTCAAATCGTCTAATTACATTTCCACTGAAATGAACACAAATGACCCATCCATTGATAGAAAGAACATTATGAATAGATGTTGTTAATGGAATTCTAATGATGATGATCATTTCTGTGTCATGGACTCCCTTACCTCTTCTACCAGCTGCATCATGCGACGGGTACTCTCCAGGGACTGGCAGAAAGGGAGAGAGAGTGAGAGCAGCGTTTGAGGAGAAAATGACTTCATTTACCGGACAGTTTGTTAACTTCACTTAGCTAGCTCATTTCAAAACCCCCCAAAGTGAGGAAAAGTTCAAATGGCACAGTGAAATACACCGATCAAACCGACTCGAGTCTCTTTCTCAACATCTCTTCATGTTGTTTTGTCTTCCCGTCTTTAACTGCACTGGAGGAACACCCCTCGAATCCTAAATCAACCCCAGGTTTTGTCTGTTTGCTTTTAAATGGGTATGCCATTATGACAAAGAAAAACATCTATTTTATTAAAAAATAAATGGACAATAAAGTTATTATTTTATCCCTTATGCACTTGATCTGAGATGACAGGATAATTATAAGCAATTTATGTGCAGCTCAATTATTAGTTGCCCTCTGATATGCTACAATGCATCTGGTAATTTCACCATATTGTAGACTAGTCAAGTGGGGTACGGGGCTTGCTAGACGTTGATTCTTAGAGGTTGATTTGGGTGGCTGTTACCCTGTCCTGATGTAAATCTAATGAACTGACAAAGAAGCCATACAATAAGGGGCAGACGTTTAGATAAGATAAGATGATACTTAGATAGTACTTTACTAATCCCAAACAGGAAATTTGATTGCACCAGCCAATACATACCACACCAATAAATACACAATAAAAACACAACAAAGGACACAAAGATAAACAAACAGAGAAATACTCCTTTCAGTGGTTTGTGTGCCAAGTAATTGTTTGTACAGTACAGAAACGATTGAGGCTCTCCTGGGTATTTCCATCCTGAGCGTGTGGGACTGGGAAATGGCTGTCACCTGTAGTAACCTTCACTCGAGGGAATCACAGTTTAATCTCTCTGCATAGTGTAGCCCTGAACACAATGGCAGGGTATGACCACAGGTAACCTTTTTAACATTTCTGGTATGATTGTTTTTATGTATGCTTCCTATAAAGCACAGTTTTGTATTTGTGTATGAAATGTGATATCTAAAGAAAGATTTGATTTGAAGATTTAAACTTCATCAAAGGGAGACGAACGATCTGCTGCAGGGACATTATGTGCAAGGAAAGATTCCTTGCTGGTCTTAAAAATGGAAACCGAAAGACCTATTTTGGGGATTCTTAATGTGAAACAAAAATGTTTCACCTCATCGGTCACTTGGTTGCCTCTCCTCTGCAGCTCCTCCTGCTCTGTCCTCAGTGGCGTGTCGGCAGCCATCTTGGCTCAGGAGGACAGGACTACCTCTGTTGGGTTCTCTCTCCCAGGAGAAAGGCTACAGCATCAGGTGGCTGTGAAAGATGGTGAGCAAAATGACAACAGCTTGTAACTATCATCATACATGTAAATAATCATATCATTTCCAAAATGACACACACTCGGCCCTGGTAGCATGGGGAATATCATGGTCTGGTCTGTTTTATGGTGTATGATGTACGATCAAATTAAATTAAATTAAATTAAAAAACAAAAACACACTGTGCTTGCAAATATATCACGGGGATATAAGCAATGCTCAAAAAAGACCTGTAGTCTTTTAAGAACCAGCACATATGTCACATGTCATTTTGCCAAATGCATTGCATACCCTGCATGTTTTCCCCTCTGTTCTCCTACACGGAACCCTTTTGTATTGGTTCTCACTCTCTCGCATTCATTGCAGAACATTGTGAGTGTAACTCACTCAGAGCTCTATGTGATCCTGTAGCCCAGGCCCTCCCCACCCACCCACCCACCCACCTGGAGCACCCCCTCCACCCATTCCATTCTCCTCAGAGGGAGTCTGGGTGACGGTGCTCCCAGCAGCAGCCTCCTTACACTATAATTACCTACTAATCACCGCATGCCTCATCCAGGGAACAAGCAGAGAGAGAGAGAGAGAGAAGAGAAAATGAAAGAGTGGGTGGAGAAGAAAGAAAGGGAGACAACAAGAACTCATGACAATTTTGTTTTGGGGTTGAACAACAGACACGTCTGGGGGTAGGAGGTAGGGGGGACAGGCGGGACATGTCACCCCCAATGTTAGAAGCAGGAAAAATGGTCCCCCTCAATAATAATCTGATTATTTGACCACAGGACTTTTATTTCGAAAAACAAGTCCCATGGTGGCGGGACGTTTGTTTTGAAATAATTGGAGTGGATATTGATTCATGGGTTATGTGAAATCAACAAGCCATGACACCCACCATCTGAGATTGTTCTGAAATGGTTTCTGTAGTTCGAAACAGATAAGATAAGTATTCCTGCATCATTATTTTGTAGAAATGTAGTTTAATTCCTGATAAATAAGCAAATTGATTGTACCCAAATTGGCCATTTTCATTTTGTAGGATTCATATAATATTCAATATAATTCAAACACCAAAGTCAGATTTGGACCAAAGTCCTACCTGATAATGACAAAGACATGAGGAGTCAATAAGAATGGTCAAAAGTCACCCATGAACCTTCCAAACCCCTCCTTTAGAAGATTGTATTGGCCAGTATGGAATATCAGTTTTCTTTGTCTGACAAGTAATATGAAGCTGCGGCTTGGAGTTTTGTTTCTTCATACAATGCAATGTATTTCTGGTTAATCTGGTAATATGGAGGTTGCCTTGTCCAAAGGTATTAGTCATTGTGTGTGTGTCTAATGTCCCATTATATAAGGCGATAGTACCAGATTCTGTCCACAACATGGTACACAAAATGCACTCAAACAGACACAAAACGAAAATCAGTTAAAATAGAGTGAAGTTTCACTTTCTATGGTCTTCGGTGGTTCCAAATAGTTGAAAATGGTACTGCAGGTTGAATGGGAATGGAGAAAACAGAATTTGGAGGTCCTCCTAACTGCTCCGTAAACCCCATTCATTTGTGTTTTCTATTTTTCCGACTCAAACCAAATATGGTAAACTGAGTTAGCTTTTTGTGTTTGTGTGGGTGTGTGTGTGTGTGTGTGTGTGTGTGTGTGTGTGTGTGTGTGTGTGTGTGTGCTAGCTAGTTGACTGACTTCATTGATTGACTGCGTGTAGCCGTAGTCCTTTCTGGTGCAACATTCTGGAGAGAGAGAGATTTATTGAGAGAGGCAAATATAACTTTTTACACATGTATTTGGTAAGAGAAGAGAGGAGATTATTATTATTATAATAACCAGTCAGCTAACCAAGCAGCTAACTATCTATCTTCCCAGCTAGCCTCGTTGAATATCCCAAGGTGATGACTACTCCACTCCAAATACCCGTGTCAACTCTCTCCTGACATAAACTGAAGCCATGTCCCATGTGCCCTCTCCTCCCCTGGGGCTTCCTCTCCAAGCACTGTGAGTAGCCCTGTCAAAGTCTCTCATAACAGTCCAGCATGTAGAGTCAATCACACACACAAACACTATCACATTTGTGGTGTTTGTCTTCACAGCTCTTCACCATCCATCCAGCACTCCTGGACTAAACAAGACTAGGCTGACTAGTTGGTTTCGGGCCATGTGTGATTTTTTGGAAACTATAGAACTGCCTAGTGGTCACTGAGACCAATTGGGGGTAGAAGAATGGATGGTGTATATTATACAAGACACACATGATTAAGTACAGTATCCCATCACCTCTGACAGTGTCCTTCGCAACTTGAGTCTATTTTCATCGCAAACGGCTAAACAACATCCTGTAGACAGCTAAACAACCCGGAAGACTGTGTGTAAATGTCAACTTTTGAACTTAAAATTTGGATACTCCATTCCATACTCCAAGGCCACAGTTTGGATACTCCATTCCATACTCCAAGGCCACAGTTTGGATACTCCATTCCATACTCCAAGGCCACAGTTTGGATACTCCATTCTCAACTAATCCGATCATGTTATAACAGATGATCTCTGAGACGAGTGAGCTCCAGAGTCAAACAAGAACAAAGCTTGCCGATTCACTGTTTGGCTATAGGGAAAAGTGGCACCTTGTGGGAGACATGCTTAAGCACGTGATTAAGGACGGCGTGGGGTGTGTGATCATCATTCATGAGTGTACAGTTGCTCGACGAAGTGTGAGATCTCATCCCACCCACCTGTCTTACAGCTCCTTATACCCATACAACGTCAAGTTCTAAAATGGCTTCCTTTGCTTGGCAGAGAGGCAGCCACTTCATAACACTGGAAAGAATTACCTTTGTCTCAGGCATCGGCCACCGGAAAGCATTCGCATTCAAGTGACCTGTGCATCATTCACCTGTGCCTGTGCTGTGGTTCGGACATTTCTGACTTTTATTAAATTGTATTTTTTTTTGAAAAGATGATTAATTAGCTGAGTTTGAGAAAATAAAGTTAATCACAGCGAAGCTGGTGTAAATGCTGGGTCACATGAATGCAAGTGTTTTTCCGTTGGCCATGTTTGAGAATGCTGACTGAAATTGGAATTGCCCGAGACAAGGTAATTCTTTCCAGTTCATTATACTCCTGTCTAAAAACAAAATGAGCAGAGGCCAAAGCCAGGCAATTTTACTCGCAGAATGACAATGACAATGTATTGTTGTGTCACACAGAAGGAAAGCCTGAAGAGGGAAGAGGCTATCCACTTGGCCAGGGCACAACAGCAGGACCATTAATGCCAACAGATTACCCGCTGCACACTTGAAATATTGATGAATGTTAAACCATACAGTGCATTGAAGTCATAGAATTTATAATTGATGTTTTTCCTAAAGAATACTCTCAAAGCCAAGGACAATCATACAATAGTATGTTATGAACAATGGTAGGGACAATATTTTGAAAAGCACATTAAATATATAATACTTTCTGACAGATAAACATGTGTTTCATTTCATGGTGCATTCATGGCAAAGTTGCAAACTCGGAATTCCCATCTGTGATCTCAGACCTCCAAGTTCGGGGCATTCAAGCGGTTTGAGGTAAGAAACTCCAAACAACGTGAAGGCCCGCAAATGATGGCTAACGTTGGCCAGGTAGAACCGCTTCAAGTTTCAATTTCGCAAATTTGAACTCTCCAAAAAAGATGAAATCTCATGCACGAAAACAAATGTGAGTGTGTATTCAATATCTTAGAAACACATGGCACATGTTGTTATATTTCCATATCAAGCTTCTGAAAATTCCTGCCAAGTTCTGGGAAATGTAGGCAAATTAAATTGTTTGATCGCAATATGACATTGAATGTACTCAATCACGTTATCATTGAAAATATTTCACATACAACTATATTAGTCATACATTTTTTAGCATTTGAATTTTTTATTTGTTTGCTCTCACTACTTTTTGGCTTATGTTTTGCTTTCAATATTTACATTTTTGGTGGCAATACTAATCATTTTGCTCTCGATTCGAAAATCTTTGCTTAATTGTATTAGCACAAATCTAATTCCATATGATATGCCTATGATTCTGTGGCCAGTGGCTGAATACACAGTGACATCATACCGAATGAATTGACTTTGGACATGTTATTTACACGATTGCCGCATTAATTTCATTTCAGCAACATATGCTGAAAGTGTACATCTTTGGTGTAGGATGTCGCTCTGTTTAACAAGAGATAACGATGATAACAGCCTGCTACACAGATCACAAGTTATTATGGGGCGTATCAGTGGTTTGGAGTGTGCAAAACAAATGATGAGTTCCCATGATGAAACAAGCTTGGATTTCGAGGAACGAGTAGTGGTTAGGTTCATGGTATGCATGGTATATAATTGAATAGCCTAGTTGTTGTTGTTTTTGCAGTTTTTATTGTTTGTCTTAACAATGGAACAATACTTTGAAAGTGCGTAATTTCAATCGAACACACATACATTATCTTACAGTTCGAGTGCATTCATATCTTTGTTAGGCATTTAAAAATCGGTGTTACACATCCAGCTGTTTGCAATCGTGTCGAATCAGTATGGCACCAGTTTATTTAATCTGAATATGCAATAGGCTACAACTACCTAAAAGTTAGTCACCGACGAACACATATCGTCCTCTGAAAACTTCATAGGTTATCTTACCTTAGTGTTCGGGTCTCTTTCGATATTGCCCGATCATCCACTTGAACAGAATAGATCCAACACCTCTTTGGTTATTGAACCATCCTTCTCAGCATCATGTGTTTTTCTCTCCCTCCAGGTCTTCAGGTAAGTCAGGCGACACGCCCTGGTGACCATCTGCTCAGCCATTGGTGGATCAGGCCACCAAACAGGGCGTCTCTCTTTCTATTGGTTCATCTATCTGCACGTCTTCTCGCCGAGGTCCCGCCCACTGAATGATGGCTCGTTGCTCTGGAAACGGGTACCTGCGGACGTCATGAGCGTCTGCTTTATGCCCGGTTCCCCAGGCAGTGTCAATAAAAGTTAATTGGCAGCATGACAATAGTCTTATTATTTGGCTGAGATGTAAGTCAAGATTTGATGTGTCAACACAAATGATTAAATATTAATTATTTTCATGAATAGGCTATTCGTCAAATAATATGGCAGGCCCAATAAAAGGATAGGCCCCACATATTCGACATGGCATGAATATCTGATATTGATCTCAAATTAGGATTAGACAAACCTATAATTAGTGATAGCAAAATAAGAGGACAAGTGTAAAAGCATGAAACTTTATTTAATAAGAAACTGCAACATATGACATAGCAAGATTAATATGTAATATTGCATATTGCCACTTAATTGAGCATGGAAGCTTATATGGTACATAAGGCCTACATTAAAGAGCAGCAAGAACATTAAATCTAAGGAGAGTCAGAAATATTAATGTTTGTTTGCTGGAAGAACTTTATTTGAATAAAGAAAGGAAACTTATCCTTGATATGTCTAAAGTGCTGTGCTGCCATCTAGCGAGAAGGGAGTGCATTAGCACATAGGTCCAGTAATCTTCCCAAAGACTCCTCTATCCTCACTATGATGAAGAGTTGCATTTGGCCTCTGGGCAGTTTACCTCCATGTTTATTACTCAATGGGAGGGCTGTAAACATCAATAACATGGTATAGAGTATTTTCTTTGGATCAAAAACAAGAATAATTACTTCAACTAAGAGAGAGGGAGAGAGAGAGAGAGAGAGAGAGAAAGAAAGCGTTCTTTGGCGTTTTATGAGTACATGGTTAACTGCAGCCACTGTGGAGAGAAAGAGAGGTTATATAGTTATGTGTTATGTCTGTATCAATTAATTCATCTGAGAAATATAATTTTCCTAAACAACTACTCTTGCATAGCCAGAGGAGTGTGTCTACTACACATTGCATATGCTCGGCTGTTCATATTAAAGGGATACTTAACTTTTTTTTCTCATTTAGACAGAGAAAAACTATGGTGGAGATTGACAAATGGGGACACACCACAAAGGGTGGGGGCAGAACTCAGGGGGCTATATTTAGTCTGAAGACAGCAGGGCTTAGCACTGGACTAAACTCCAGCACTGGAGCAGATCATGACAACACACATACCTCTTTAATATCAAGCTTGATGGTTCCATTGTCATCCTTGTCAAGAGTTTTGAAGGCTCCTGCAACATGTACAAAACACACACTGTTACACACATTGGGAAAAAAAAAAATCTGAAATCAAGAATCAAGAGAGACGTAAACATAGGTGTGTGTATTGAGGAGTCACAGATGTGTGCATCAAGGAGTCATAGGTGTGTGTATCGAGGAGTCATAGGTGTGTGTGTGTTGAGGAGTCATAAGTGTGTGTCGAGGAATCATAGGTGTGTGTATTGAGGAGTCACAGGTGTGTGTGTGTTGTGGAGTCATAGGTGTGTGTATCGAGGAGACATAGGTGTGTGTATCAAGGAGACATAGGTGTGTGTATCAAGGAGACATAGGTATGTGTATCGAGGAGACATAGGTGTGTGTATCAAGGAGACATAGGTGTGTGTATCAAGGAGACATAGGTGTGTGTATCAACGAGACATAGGTGTGTGTATCGAGTAGTCACTTACGACACATGGCATCCAGTCTCACCAGGCACCCGATAAAGTTGTCAAAGTCCATGTTGCCACAGTCATCGCTGTACCTGCGGATGATCATCTTGAAGAGCTGCTCATTGAGAGGGAAGCCTAAACATGGACACCACAGGAGAGAGAAACCAATGAGATGGGCATAGCTGTGTAGAAGGGCTAGGGTGATCTAACTAGGAAGAACAAGAGCCTCATTTATAGATTAGAACTAGGGCCCAGAGTTTTTCCTGGTCAGGTATACGACCAGCAGACACAGTACGCTTCGGCCAGCTTTCACAACATCCATTATTTCACAATTATGACTGTGTTCTGTGGGCTGTGCCATCTAAGCAAGCTATGGCAGCACATCACTCTGTGAGGAAATGATAATAGAAACATGACGCGTCACTCTGTGTTGCTGTTGACATCTGATACAGTACTGTACGAGGTGTGGATCAACAACATCAACCACGGGGCGCTTAGTGGCGTAGCACACAAATGCGCATACCACATAATCGCAAGGTTCCTGGTTTGATTCCGACCCACGACATATCTTGCATGTCATCCCTCCTCTCTCTCACCCATCCTTCCCGTCAATCTCTACTGTCTCTATCCCAATAAAGCAGAAATGCCCTAAAAACATATTTAAAAAAAGAAATAAAAATAAACATCAACCATAGTCTCGCTAAGTCAAACTCTTTTCGGGCTGGATTCCCAGACACAGTTTAAGACTAATCCTGAACAAAAATGCATTCATTTGTGGCTTACAAGTATTTAATTAGCTAAGTAGCTAATTGGGTAATTTCTGGGTATTACTGGCCATTTATTAGGTTTTTATTCAGTGTTTTCTTATTCTCATGTTATAAGTCATGTAGATGTGATTTCAGAACCCTCCAATCACTGGCTCACATCCAGGGATTGAAGCAGCAACCTTGGGGTTACTGGCTAGTCTCCCTAACCTTAAGACCAACTGTGCCCCCAATACCATTGTTGTGTGTGTGTGTGTGTGTGTGTGTGTGTGTGTGTGTGTGTGTGTGTGTGTGTGTGTGTGTGTGTGTGTGTGTTGTGTGTCTTGAGGGGCTAGGTAAAATGAAGTGTTCCTGAGAATTTCTATAAAAAAATTATATTAGTCCAAGACTAGGCTAGGTTTCCCAGACCTATATTAAGGCCAGTCCTGAAACAGTCCTAAATTGTCAATAGAGAATCTTCACTGAAAGTGTGATTTAGTCCAGGACTAAGCTTAATCTTTGTCCTTCAGATTCTGGGTTTGGGAGATGAACCAGATCCAGAATGAGGGATACTAAGGTCTGGTCTTCTGATCTCCGAGTTCACCTGTTATGGAGGGGGGCGCACTTCCCAGTGCGGTCCCTAGGGGTCTCCCTCCGGCCGCCCACTGTGCCGCCTCACTCACTCATCATGGACTAATCACCTGCACCTGTGTTTAATTGTCACTGATGTTTTATGTACCCTCACTTCCCTTCACTCTCCGCTCAGTCTTCACACTGTGTGCACCGTGTGTTGGTCACTTGAGATACGAAAGTCATTGAATCTATACAAGTACTGTTTTGGAGAATTTGTTCTCTCCCGTTTGTTTCAAGTTAAGTCTGTAGCCTTTGAATATATACGAGTACTGTTTTGGAGACATTGTTTTCTCCCTTTAATCCTTTTGTTTGGTATCGTCTGCCTTCTTTATATGCATCGCACCTGGGTCCACTCATCATACCAAAACGTTACACTCACCTGCAGCTTTGAAGGCTTTGGGAAGCTCGTCTGAGCCGATGACACCTGAATGGTCTGCATCATACGCTTTGTAGATGCACTGAATAACGACAAACATTTGAAGTTATGACAAAGTGGTGAAAGTAATTATTAATCAAGCAAGTATTTCCCTGTGAAATAAAGATATTTTGATTGGGAAATTATATTAAAATGATATTATTAATTATATCTAATGTATTTCTGTGTAAAACAGTGGTTTAGTTAGGTATGTGTTATATAATCAATCAATTGAAAATCAAGTTTTGAAAAATGTGCTTGTTTGTTTATCCATTTTGAGATTTGTGTTAAAAGTTTTGAAAGTTGAGCACATCGTTGCGAAGAAAGCATCAGTGAAGGAAAAAAAAACTGTATATGATGTTTGCAGTAGATGCTTGCAGGAGGGTTAGCAAATTCATCTCGGGAGTGATGGAATCTCTTGTCATTTTCACAGGGTGTTTTATAAATTCAATTTATTTCAATTCAATAAATTCAATTTATTTCAATTCAATAAATTCAATTTATTTCAATTCAATAAATTCAATTTATTTCAATTCAATAAATTCAATTTATTTCAATTCAATAAATTCAATTTATAAATGGAAAACTTTTCTCACCCTTTCAGGGCGAAAGTCTTACAAAAAGGTTCATGTGACACAAATGATGATGAGGACTGCTACATACCTGCCATTTCTTGATGTTGTTCCATAAATACTTGAACTCGTGGAAACCTAGTTTTCCTGTGCTGTCGCTCTGTGTGCTCAGGGTTAAGATAAACTCTTATGCAAACAGGCTTCTTAGACCTGGCTCTAATACATAAGTTCAAATTAAATACTATCATAAAATGACACAACGAAATACTGTGAAATGCTTGAGATGTGCTTGACTTGGTTTGTATGGAACAATGAAATCAATGGAATAGTGCAAACTTCAAGCTAAATCAAGCACACCTCAAATACTTTCAAATGAATTCAAATGTAATATCAAAGGTGACAGGTCTGCCCTCCATATCATCAACAGTATTGTGATTGTATTGTATATGTTGTAGGCAGCTCCTCATCCTGATGAAAACACTGATGTGGAAGGATACATCCATGACTGCCACCATGCTCCTGCATGACTCAATAGAGAAACCATCAGTCTTCAGATCAGAATCTGGAATTCAAACAAACATCACTAATTCACTTCGAAAACACATTACACCAAAGGACCGTTAGATATGAGGCTATTACAGTACATATGAGTCAAGTTCTATTTGAATGAAGACATGAGTCACATTCCACGTGAGTTTGGATATGAGTCAAACTCCATACAGTATGAGTCATGTGTGACCAGAATATGGACAAAAACACACGTGCACAGTAATACTGTATAACTAAACTTGAGCATATTGTACACATGCACGCGCACGCGCACACACACATAGACACACACTTTTCAATGGCCCCCTGTCCATAAGAATGCGATGATAAACACAAGTATTGAAACAACCAGGTTGTTAAGAACAGGACTCACGGTGTGTTATGATCTTGTTGAGGATGTCCATCAGCTCATTGGGGCTCACCTCCATGTCCTGTAGCAGACAGACAGACACATATATGACTTATTCTACCACCACTACACACCAATAAATAGACATGTTTCACAACTACAGTACAAGCCCTTGATTCAAAGTCAAAATTCATGTCACGTTAGTGGACAGGGACACTGAGATGACTATTCAATCATTGCCTCCACTATCTGCCCAGGTGTTTAGGGGTTGCAATCATGAATAAAAAAACAACAACATATCAAATCAACAAATACAAAGTACTCTATATGTGAGTGTGTGTGTGTGTGTGTGTGTGTGTGTGTGTGTGTGTGTGTGTGTGTGTGTGTGTGTGTGTGTGGAAGTACTGGGAGAAAGAGAAAAGTAGATATGCGGACAACGTGTCAAACAACACAAAGCTATAAAAATTATCTTCATGGTCTTAAGTCACTAACTGCCAAAGAATTCTGGAGCACTCACCACCAAGTGTTTTATGTGGTATTTACCTAGCAACAGTACTTTGATTGGCTATAAAATGAAGCATCACATTGTGTGCATGTTTGGTGAATAAAGCCACCCTTGGCATTCTAGAATGCTGACAACATGGCCGACTTTATTCACCCTCGGCACTGAATAAGTTAATAACATTCTGAGTGAGGCCCCCTTGTGGCTTATGGTTAGTCAGTACACCGAAACGAGGAGTAGTAGAACTAGTATCCATGCCCCTCTATGACTCAAACAGCACCCACACCCACTCCCACAAAAACACTCCAGGGAGGACAGCCGCCCTGCCAGACAATGGTAGGAATGCACAGAGAAGAGTAACCAGTCCCTTTTCCTGCCTCTGGTGGAATAAACCACTCTAAACCACACCCTCATTGTCGTTATTCCACCACTAAAGCCAGATCTAAGAACAGGATACTCAGGATGTCCCTGGTCCCAGATCTGTATGTGTTTTAGCCAACTCCCCACATAGTAGAGGGCAAGTAAGGTGAGTCAGAGGAGCTAAGCAAACTGATCTGGGACCAGGGGGTATGAGGCTAGCTGTCAAGAGATGGGAAACTGGACCAATGAGATGGGAAACTGGACCAATGAGATGGGAAACTGGACCAATGAGATGGGAAACTGGACCAATGGGCGGGATCGTGGATCAAATGGGGCTTCTATTGGTTAGCAGCAGGGTGGTTGACAGCCCATAGCCACCCTGTCACGATGGCTGGATGAACCACATTCTGAAGAAATGGGTGGAGGAGGGAGGAGGGTGGGGTTTGGAATGCAAACTAGGCTTAGCAGATGAGAGTCGTTAGCTCTAGGCCGGTGACAATTACTAACAGTGTGTGTCAGTGTGTGTTAATTGTCCACAAAAGGAAATGCCACCCATCACAAATAACTAATTAGGGGTGCCCAAGGAAAACATATAATTTATGAAACACACAAAAATGTGTTTACTGTCTCTGGTCTTTTGATTCTAGCGCGTCGCCCTATGGTAACCAAGCACACATTTCTTGTAAATGACAGTAAACGAATGTAATTTATGTGTTCTGTCATCGAAAACAACATGCTGTAGCAAAATAACACAACACATCCACATTAAGGCATTGAACTAGTGGAGCCGATTGTACAACAATGCAATGAGTTGCTTTCATGGTTTACCACTGACACACTCACTCATCACCTGAGGGAAGCATTACGTGCACTGCTGACTGACCCTTAGGAAACTCTGTTGGACAGAAGTGGACTATCTGTTTGAGTTGAGTGTAGGAGCCCGTATGTACTCACATCCCCAGCAAGTTGATGGAACACCTTTCTGAACTTCCTCTCATCTTCATTCTCGTCCTGCTCTGCGTAGGCCAGCGGTCTCCGAGGTGGGGGCTGCGACACACAGACCAGGGACTGTTACACACTCAAACACTCACCTCCTTCTTCTCTGCAGTCTGGCATGGAGGCCAAGACACAACAAGACACTAGTGTTTAAACATGAACATTTCCACAGTTCTGAAGCAAGAATAATTGTTTTACTTACAGGGTCTGAGGGCACAAATTGTTTCGGGTCGATGTTGCTGTAACATAAAAACGTAAGATCATTGAATACAACAACTTTCTCAGTAATACTGAGTCTGTAACTTAGCCTAATAGGTCCGAGATAATGTCAGTGTACTGACAATGTGAGAGAATGTGAATATGAGAGAGAGAGAGAGAGAGAGAGAGAGAGAGAGAGAGAGATATCCAGATGTACCTCACAACATCTATGATGCCACCAATGAGTCTTTTGGCCAGAAACATCTTGATACCTGGGGATGAATATATTACACGGTGGTGATTTTAGCAGGCTTGGAGACAACAACAGAGAAGGGAAGCATTAATACAGCAAGTCATTACTTCTATATATAGGCCTGTAAAGTTATAATGTAATGTTCTGAATATGTTACTATTACAGGGAGGCGCCTAATGTGTACATTGTGCTCCCTATAGTCAGTAGCAAAAAAACGACTGCCTTCGGTCAATAGCTTGATCAAAGCCTGGAAAACGAGGAAAGAAAAACTAAATAAATAAATAAAACATTCGGACTCTATCTGAAGGATTTTATTGCCTTAAATTAAAAATATGACTTACGGATCACTCACTGCGTCGCTGGAGTCGACAACACGGAAAGACTGGCACTCCTACTGGGTCCAAAAAGAAGCTTCGCAGAGACTCAACTTGGTTTTCTGCACATCCCAGTTCACACCCTAGTCGTGTGTACCAAAGGGAGCGGCAAGTTGGGAAACACGTCTGTGTTCTCTGAGCGTCAATCGTGGAACTCCCCCCACCTATTTCCGTCCAATGTAAACGTGTGTCAATGAGGATTTCTTCAAAATAAGAGCACCCAAAAAACTTAAAAACGTTTTTTTAAGAAAAAAACTTTAAAACTATTTTGCATTTAAACATAAACATATAACAGGCATGTGTAAAATGACATGTCATTCCACCAGTACGTACATTTTACTTTTTCAAAATTGTTTATACTTACTGTTTATACTTACTTGTTTACTTACTTGTTTATACTTACTGTTGTTTATACTTACTGTTGGTAATGTGTGCTTATTTCAGCAAAATAAGAGAAAATATTGTGATCTTGTCCCTTTCCATTCATGTTTTGATTCGCGCTTTTATTTTGAAACCGTGAAAACGTCGAAAAGGGAAACCGGAAGTCTTAATGTTGCTATGTTGAGCTTATTGGAGCTCAGAGAACACCGATGGGAAACATCTACCAGTGGGTTCCGCCTCCTGCTGACGTCACACTAAGGAGCAAGCAGGAACGCAGCACACGGAGTTGTCATCGTAGCTTCCTGGTCCAAATGGCTAGCGACATGAAACCAGGGTTGTCAACAGGGCACTTGACAAAAGCCTTATATTTGTTAGCTTTTCTACACTTTACACGCCCGTTACATGCAGTGTCTGAACCGGGTAAATGGATCCTGAGCGTCAACAGCGTAAGTTGCCTCGTCTGCATACCTAATGCAGACCAAAATATGATCATCGACTTGATAGCTTGTAGCTACAGTCCATTCTTTTGACAGCTTAAATCAGTGCCTTACTGGCAGTCGTGATCTGACTTGAGACAATGAACCAATGCTTTCTTTCCCTAGGGACTGGGTACACACGTTTTATTTATTTGAACCAGACAGAATTGTGAAGTGACTCTTACCAATCTAATACATTAGTGTGTATTATTGTCATGCAAGCAAACCCGGAACACCTAATGAAGTGTGGTATTTTCTTCACTGACGCTTTGCAGGACACTCTAAAGAAGCAGAGCTTCTTTCTCTTTACCAAGACGATGTTTAACAACACCTTCATCCGGATGAAATGTAAGGCTTTCTCATGATTCTTCCAGTCAGGAGAATGCAATGATTTTCTGAACCTACTGGAGTATCACATAACAAGGCCCCTATAGATGTCACATATTGTTCCCAATGACATGTATAGGACCTCATCATAAGAACCATGAGATTGTATGCAATCACTCGCTGAATGTTGTGAATGCTGATTTTAGGCTATGTATTGTGTTTCAGGGCTGTCAGAAGAATGTAACCCTACAGTAAAACTCAACATCTCCTGGTATCTGAGGAACTCACACTGCTTCAATGAGGTGTTTGGTCTTGATGTGAGTTGAAACTCTCCCTAGATACACTCTTTCCAGCATACTCTCCCCCTTCAAACAAAACAAAACCGATCTTTTTAAACATGCTTTTAATATTTAACTATTTTTATTGTTGTTTTTACTGACTGTGCATTTGTTTTACTTTTCTTATGTATCTATCTATTCTTTTTCTCTCCATGGAATGGAATGTATTTGAGGACTGAGAAAATTATTATTTTTTATTATATTTGCTCCCAAGCTTGACTGACTACTAGGCTACACCTGTCACTTGAAGAGTAACTTTACAGTGCAATGTACATGGTATGGGCCCTTCTCCATGGGCATTTCTCATTGTGTGCATTGTGTGTTACAGTCAAAAACTGACGTTATGCGAGTATTGTTTTAGAATGTTTTCATTGTTAGATTGACATTGTTATTTGATGGTTGTTGCTCAGTCAAATGTTGGTTGAAATTAACCGTTTATTAGACATTGTAATGTGATGGTTATTTGTCACTGTTGACTTGAGGTTGCCATTTGATGTTCATTGTTACACGATTATCCATGGGTTGAAAATGAACGTTTTCTTGACATTGCCTGTTGATGGTCAGTATCAGACCAATTCACAGGTGAAAATAATAGTTTTTAAAATGTAATCCTAAATTATATTTTTTATTACCTTTTGTGCTTGAAATTTGCCCTTAGGGCTTCAAATGATCTTGACGCAAACTAACATTAATGCCCCTGGGGAAGCATGTAAACAGTGCATTCAAATGGCTGCTCCGTGGGCAGTTCTGACTTTTTAAAAAGTACCTATTGCGCTTGACATTTGCCCTTATGCCCACAAGTGATCGTGACCAAAACAAACATTTCTGCCCCCAGCATAAACAGTTTGTATAGCTTATTCAACTAAATTGATAAAGTGAGCTGACTTATTGGCATATTTGAGACGTAGCTTACTAGCTATTTTTATTTTATAATTCAAGGAGGTAGCTCTCTGCTCAGCTTAGCTACATTTAGCTTAGCACTTTAAGTTTCTTCCTCCAGAAAAGTCTGTTCAGTCTGTTCCAAATGTTAAGTTTATATAACTTTTTAATTTCACATTATTTAACTAAATGTTTTGATAAAGTTAGTGGGAGCTAATTTACTGGTATGTTTGAGACATAGCTAGCTAGTTAGTTCTATTCTCAATATTATTAAGAGATAGCTATGTGTTAGCCAGCTAGCTGTTTAGCTTAGCATTTTACGTTGTTGCCCACATAGCAGCATAACTGTCCATGCCCTTTTTTGTTCATATAGCTTATTCAACCAAACATTTAAATAAAGCAAATGTTAGCTGACTTACTTGTATATTTGACACCTAGCTAGTTAGCTAGTTATATTTCTTAATTCAACATGAGTAGCTAAGAGGTTGCTAAATGCTTAGCTAGCTAGCTAGCTTGCTTGCTTATGATTTGCTTATCACTTGTGACCGCTAGCTTTCTACATTTGACTTTGTTTCAAGTCAAGAGAGCAGTTGTATCTTAGGGATATTGTCACATGTGTCTCACTACTGTAACACAATAGTGATTTAAAAATGATACAATTGTAACTAAACGTTTTATTTACTAGATTCTCAGTTCAAACCTCCACCCTGT
Organism: Argentina silus; assembly: GCF_951799395.1. NCBI lineage: Eukaryota > Metazoa > Chordata > Actinopteri > Argentiniformes > Argentinidae > Argentina > Argentina silus. The sequence goes on from NC_139665.1 coordinate 6,183,478, forward strand.
TTTTAAAAGGTGTGCATCTGTTAAACTCCGCCCACTTACTTTTTAGAAACCAATCAGATTCTTTCTGCCCTTGGAACAAAGTTGACTACACTTTGTCAACCTGCGTTGCATGTGGAAGGAGTTGTAGTGCTTATTTGCTAAATGTTTATTCATTTTAAACTTTATTTAAAACTTAAATAAACTTTATTTGCATTATTTAAAAAAAAAAAAAGAAGAAGAAGTCAGTTCGGGGTAAACGCTATAGCAGCCGGCAAATCGGACGCGCCACTTACCCACAACGTTCCAAACACAGAATCTGTTTCAGCTTCCCCTTTTTCCCTCCTGTCCCGCCCTGTCTCTCCCTATCCAAGTCAGGGGTTGTTGCCTGAGGCCTATGTTGTAATGTTTATTTGCAATCAATCAATGATTATTTGTGTAAACCAATGAGCATTATCTTATAACTCCCACAGAGTCTCTAGCCTATCCAGTTAACCCACATTACACAGTCTCTTTATCAAATCAAAAGTTGCCGGTTTTGTGTCTAAAAGCTCACTTTTGTAGACCACATAATGATTATTTGAGTTGTGTGGATGTGCGGAGAGCACAGTTTGTGCGAGGCAGATGACTATATTCGTAGCCCAAGTTGTAGTGCTTAGCCTGTTTAATTCAGTATGAACCTTTTCTGTCTCTTAAGCTTCTATGGTTGTATCTCTGGTTTTCAGCCCATCAATGCAGATGCCTATTTCAGGACGACAGTGGTGAGGCAGGACGGAGGAAGTGGCTTCTATGTGTACCATCAGTACCCCCTCATCGACTGTACACAGCACATGAGCCCCAACAAGGTAGGTGACTAGAGACCCAGAGTCTACAACTCTGGTCCTGGAGAGCTGCTGTTTGTGCAGCCTTTTATTCCAGCCCATCACTAACACTCCTGCTTCACACAATCAATCATATATTCATGGTCCTCAGTCCAGATCACAATGTGTCGAAGCAGGTGTGTTTGTGCCCAGCTGTAACAAAAGCCTGCGTACCCCCTAGCTCTCAAAGACAGGTTTGTCCAAGAACACCTCATAGAATTGTTCATACATTGTGGGCACAAACTCCTGTTCCGTGTCTTCCTGTGTTTGTTCAGAATGTAGTGGCCTAAACAGTCACACTGGTCTGAAAACCTGGGTTCGAACAGTATTTGAAATAATTTCAAATACTTGGCTGTGCTTGATTGAGTTTGCCTGGCACAATGGAACCAATGGAATAGTCCCTACAGTGTAAACCCCGCCCGTCTGTCACTCCAGGCAGGCTCAAGCCAAATGCTCAAAGTATTTAAAATACTTTTGAACCCAGATCTGCTGGTCTGATGGAGCCTATATTATAAAACACATGTTGTAGCTCAGGGTGACGTTAGAAAGCAGTCATAAAGGCCTTGTCTTATGCTTGCTATTCTGTTTTGTTCGCTCTAACAGTTTGCTCTCAATGCCTTCGATGAGCCGACCAGACTTACTGAGTCAGTTCCAGAACTGGTGAGTTTACCCACCCTCTGTCAAATTGACATGTTATAACATTAGTGAACATTTGTAATAGCCACCTTTATTACTACCACCACATCATCCCTGGTCAAGACTGAATGATAAATAAATATATGACTGTCATATAACCACCCAACATGTTGTGTTTCAGCCTGTCACTGAGAACAACACAGGCAGGAAGAGAAGAAACATAGAGGAGAAAAAGGTCTATAAAGTAACCATAACATGTTGAATCTGTCAAACACCCTCATCTCATTTGATAACATCATTTAATAATATATGCAAAATCTAGGCATTTTAATGTAAAACATGATGTAAATGTAGATTGTCTGTGCATAACTGTCAAACCTGATTTACTGACATCAAACCTGATTTACCTACAGTGCACCTAGGCTAGAAATCACTGAACCACCCGTCCTATACAATACAATACAAATCCAATATTAAAGTTGTTCTGTATTCGTATTATATTGTATACGGTGGTCCCGTGATTTCAAGCCAAGGTGGGCTATAGGCTCACTCATCAGGTAATTCAGGTTCAGCAATATGTTGTCTAGCCTAGAATGTTGATGGCGTTGTTTTAACTCCTTTGTAAACTTATTTGTGTATTTATTCTGCTCAGTGATTAGGCAGGACAGTATTTAGTTTCTTATATGTGTATTTTTGTTGTGTGAAGTGACTGATGACGATGATGATGATGATTTTATGTTTTCAGTGTCTGTTGTTACGTGGCTGGTGATGCTAAAGACACATTTCCGTACCTGGATGAACAATAACGATAAATCTACTCTCACCTAGTCTTAATCTACATGTATTTATTGAAGTGGTGTGTTTCACAAGTTTCCCTCTCTCCCAGGACACTCTTGTAGAGAAAGAAGAGACAACGGCAGTCCAAGAGAAGGCCCCTGCTGCCCCAGCCAAGAAAGTGGTGAGTGACGCCATGCTAACCTAGCCTAGCGCTGCTGTGCATTGAGTGAATGTTTTGACGAAGCATACTTCACAGTATACTAAACCATACAGTCAGGTTTACTTCATTGTCTACAAACACATGCTACAAATGATGTCTAAAACTATGCTGCAGGTACCATGGACTGTCAGAACATACACCTAGAGCACTGTCTTTAACTTTGAGAGGGGTTCCACGAACCTACAGATACGCTGTGGCTCAGTTGGTAGAGCGTGGTGTTGTTTTGCTGAAAATCAAATCCCAGTGTGTAGCTTTAAGTGATCCCTAACGATGTCTTGGTCCCCCTAGACCTCCCAGCAGCCTCACTTTGATGCCGTGGCCCAGACCTGGGAGGACGGGCCTTACATGTTCATCATCCACATCACAGAGGTCAAGGACAAGAGCTCCCCCATCGAAACCCCCCCAGCCCCAGCCTGGGAAATCCAATGTCAGTAGACACACACACATACACACACATACACATATACTCATGCACACACACACAGAGACGCATAGACACAAACATTCAGGCACTCACATACAAACACACACACACACACACACACACACATGCATACACACATATACTCATGCGCGTGCACACACACATACACATATATACCATGTGCGCGCATACACACATACACACGTAGACACAAAAATTCAGGCACTCACATACAAACACACACACGCACATGCATACACGTGTACACACACATGCACATGCATACACGTGTACACACACACACACACACACACACACACACACAGGCCACTAGACCATAGGCCCCTAGGCCTAGATCATACATACATATGTAACACATAACACTGGACAATGCTTCTGCTGCATTAGCTATAAGACCCAGACTAACATGACTGTTGTTCTCTTTGACTCCCTGCAGTGCAGGTCAGCATGCAAGGGCCCCATGACTACCTCTCTGCCTCAGAATGGTCTCTTATGATCGTAAGTCCATTACTTTGACTTCTGGGTGTATGTAGTATTGTGAACCATAGAGTAAGCCACGTGAAGTCAAGCCCTAGCATTGGGCATACCTTCTAACCTACTGTAACATAATCAGAAAACATACTTCTTACTTTGGAATAAGTAAGACACTCTAACTGTGTTACATGCAGTAAGACTCTATAGCCTACATGCAATAAGAGCTTTGTTACATGCCGTCTCTCTTGACAGACGCTCCACCCCAGAGTCTGTCATGCATAGTTTGTTCAATCGTGATGGAGCAGTCAGAAGTGGGCGGGCTGTTGATGTTCAAAATGAAATGACTGACAGGTCATAGCACAATCTGTCACAATCATGTCACAAGCGAGCACATCCCGTTTTGAAATGAAAACGTCAAATAAAGAGGCTGGAAATCCTTTATCCATGGTACCCCATGAAGCCGGCAAACCTTCAGGGTTACTGACTCAAGGAGACGGTCGGACATTTCCATTGCTAACTTCCAGCTCACTAGCTAGCTTCCATAAACAACTTTAGCACAACTCTAGGGTTTGTGGGTGGGGGAGGAGCTTCCTCAGGCTCCTCCCCCATACAGAATATTGTTCACAGCGTTTCGAATCAGATCCAGTCACGTTAAATATTTGTTTTGGTCTCATCCTCCGAATGCCCATATAAGTGTAACAGACATCGTGTCGGAGATACAGCAACTGTAAGAATATGTTGAAATGTTCTACATTTCTCTATATACATGTTATAAAACACTGTCCTCAGGGCCAATTGGGTAAGTATCTTTCTCTCTCCGCTTATTTCCTAGTTCTACATGGTGATGTGTATCATCTACGTGGTCCTGGGGTTGGTGTGGCTGGGCCTGTCTGCCTGCTACTGGAGGGACCTGCTCAGGATCCAGTTCTGGATCGGTGGGGTCATCTTCCTGGGTATGCTGGAGAAGGCCGTCTTCTACGCAGAGTTCCAGAGCATCCGTTATGACGGCCTCTCAGGTGGGGAGGAGACACACACACACACACACACACACACACACATCTTTGATGGATTCTGGTTTTGGTGATCGTTCCTGGAGGTTTTGTATTCCTTTGTTGTACTCTGCTATGTGTGCTTTGTCCTCCAACAGTCCAGGGGGCGGTACTGTTCGCAGAGGTCCTGTCAGCGGTCAAGAGGACCCTGGCCCGCGTGCTCGTCATCATCGCCAGTCTGGGTTACGGCATCGTCAAGTGAGTGGGCCGCCCGTCAGATCAGTTTACATTGAGAAGATTGATTCAGCAGTGAATATTAAAGCTTGTCTGTCTGTCTGAACGTTGGTCGTTCTCTCTCTCTCTCTCTCTCTCTCTCTAGACCAAGGCTTGGTGCGTTGTTACACAGGGTCGTTGGGGTGGGATTGCTGTACCTCATATTCTCCATTGTTGAGGGCATCCTCCGGGTCAACTCGGTAAGTCTTTCTCTCTCCGCTGCTCTCAGATGGACGTTTCCTCCTGGACCAGAATGCACTGTGCTTATGTGACTTACAGTACAGACAATAGTACTTCTAGCTCCACTCAAATGAAACCCTATATTGTCTAGACCAGGGGTTCCCAACCATTTCATACCTCATGAACTTCCATGTTGGAACCCACTGATCTAGACGACCGTAGTCCTTGGTCAGCTGATGTTGACGTGCAGTGTTGTTTATCCACTGTTAATCTGTCTCTCTCATAGGAACAACGCAGTAGCAAGCTACTGTGTGACATTGTTCTGGCCTTCACTGACTCGTGTATTGTGTGGTGGATATCCTTTTGGAGTAAATCGGCATGACCAAGTCTGTCTCTGTCTGACTGCCTGTGTCTGTCAACATGTTTTTACATACACTCACTGAACACTTTATTAGGAACACCTGTACACCTTCTCATGGTGGAGGTGGTGTAATGGTGTGGGGAATGTTTTCTTAGCACACTTTCGGCCTGTTAATACCAATCAATCATCGCTTGACTGCCACAGCCTATTTGAGTGCTGACCATGTGCATCCCTTCATGGCTACAATTTACCCATCTTCTAATGGCTACTTCCAGCATGGTGCATTATCATGTCACAAAGCAAAAGTCATCTCAAACTGGTTCCATGAACAATGAATTCAGTGTTCTTCAGTGGCCCTCCCAGTCACAAGATCTGAATCCAATAGAATACCTTTGGGATGTGGTAGAATGGGAGATTCACAGCTTGAAAGTGCACCTGAAATCTGCAGGAATTGCGTAACTTAATCACGTCATCATGGACCAGAATCTCAAAGGAATATTTCCAACATCTTGTGGAATTAATGCCACGAAAAATTGAGGCTGTTTTGAGTGCAAAAGGAGGCCCTGCCCAGTATTAGTATAGTGTTCCTAATAAAGTGTCCGGTGAGTGTAAATTCTCTTCAGCTGCTTGGGCTGTATTTCCATAGTTTACCAAAATCACCTCCTCCTCCCTTTTCTGGAGTCTCTCTCAGTCTTTCAAATTGTGCTTAAATCACTGATTAAAGGGACAGTTCGCAATTTTTGACACTTAATTATTGTTTTTATTTTTTTATGTATTTCTCATCCAGATGTTTTTTAGGTGTGTGTCTTTGTTTTGAAGCTACATCCAGCAGCCCCGCTGACTTTGCCCCAGCCCCGTGACTTTATTCACCAAAAATGCATAAATTATGATGCTTCATTGTGTAGCCAATCAAAGTATTGTTGCTCGATAAATACCAGAATTATTTGGCAGTTAGTGAGTTAAGAATCCAAAGAGTGAAACATGCCTTAACCATCCCTCCAAAGTATGACTCAAACCCTCTAAATTGCAGTTTGTCTCTCCTACTTGGTCCTATAGGTGTATGATCTGCATGACCTCCTTAAAGAGTGTGTGATGGTGCCGTTTCGTAATTGTGCGCTTCTGTTTGCCTCTCTCCTTCCTTCCCTCCCTCCCTCCACCCCTCCCCTCCTGCCTTCCTTCTGTCCGTTCCCCTCCTCCTCTCTCCCGCTGTATCCGTCCCCCTCTCTGTCCCCTCAGGCTGAAGATGATCTGGTCCTGTTGGCTGCCATCCCTTTGGCTGTGCTCGACTCTACCCTCTGCTGGTGGATATCCTGTACTACACCTCTCTGCATAGCCCCCATCCCCTCCTTTCTCTCTCTTGGTGCCTCTCCATAATCTAAAGTAGCCTCCTCTCCCCCCCTCTGTCTGCGTTGATTTGAAAAGATGATGGGTGTAGATGAAGAACAATGAGTCTATTGAGAATCTGCTTCTACCTGTCCAATGCTCGTGTAGATGAAGAACAAGGAAAGGAATCCACTTTAGTTTATGGAGATGCACCCCTCTCTCTCTCTCTCTCTCTTGCTCTGTCTCTCCCTCTCTCTCCTCACTTTTATCTTGACACTCCATCCTTGCCATGCACTCCGTATATCCCCTGTGTTTGAAAGTGCCCTTGGCATAAGTTGATTTATGCCCTCTCCCTCTTCCCCTCTTCTCCTCTGCCCTCCCCTTGGATAAGACAACGGAACACACTAGAAGATATTCTCTGCTTCATACAGACGCATTTAGACATCAGACAGAGCCGCAACCTAAGCAACAGGTTCTCAAACTGTTTCTACCATCGCAAGGGCCAAGAGGTTTCCCCAAAACATGGTCTGACTAGGAAAAATATAGGGGTGCTAGTTGTAGTCACTGAGGGGAGACCTATAACAAGGGATGGAAGTCTTTCCAGGGTTAAGGCCCAGAGTTTTCCCTAACCATCTAACCTGACCAGGAAAAAAATGGCCCAAACGATGACCACTGGTAGCAGAAGAGAGGGGAATGAGATAATGACCCACAGGTGGTTGAGTGAGTGACAGGGACGAAAACCTGGCTTTATACCCCCAGAGCTCCATCACGTCAGAGTGTATCAGCGTATCATGCACTTGTGAAGACTGGTCAACTCTTCTTCTGTGGTTTTGTAGTAGGAGCTTGGTAGACTGTTCCTCTGGAGGCTTGTGGAATACGGGTGTCGGCTCTGTCCTGGGGACTTAACAGGAGACTGTCTTGGTGTGAATGTGTCGCAGAAATGTCAATGAGTGCATTATGTAGCAGGTACAGTTGCTAACTGTTTCATAAGAGTCCTTGACTGCCGGCCACATCTTCGTCAGCCTGGCTCAGACCATGAAGCTGCTCCGTCTCAGAAGAAACCTGGTCAAGCTGTCCCTCTACCGCCACTTCACCAACACCCTCATCTTCGCTGTGATCGGTGAGGAGCTTGACCGTTCAATCATTCAGTGGTCCGGTGGTTCTACGTATGTGTTTGCCATTCAAAGTCACTAACATTCAAAGTCACTGGTCTTTATCTGTGTCCTCTGCAGCCTCTGTCATTTTCATCATCTGGACGACCAAGACCTTCAAGCTGTCAAAGTGCCAGTCTGTGAGTAGTGTTTTCTTTGTGACATACGTGGCCTCTGAGGTTTAGAGTGTAGCCGTTTGATGTGGGAGGGAGACTGCCAGTAGATGGCAGACAGGAGTACATTGTCCTCTGGTGAACTGGTATTAGGGAGATTCTCTCTCTCTCTCATAGGGGGGATGTGGTGTATTTCGTGTGTACATTTTTAAGTGACTGTCTCAATAAAGATCAAAAGTCAGTAAAGTCGTAGGGGGAATTGTGGTTGTTGGATGTGTAAATATTACAGTCGGTGTGTCAATTTAAGTGAAAGATAACCAAAAGTCAACAAGTCTTTCTCTCTCTCTCTAGGACTGGAGGGAGCTGTGGATAGATGATGCGTTCTGGCGTTTCCTGTTCTCCACCATCCTGCTGGTGATCATGTTCCTGTGGAGGCCGTCGGTCAACAACCAGAGGTGAGAGGTCAGAGGTCAAGTCAGGTCATCACCCAACAGCCCAAACCTGTAGAGGAGCTGGAAGTACCAAGAGAAACGGTGTCAGACTCTACACCTCCAGGGCTGCAGGGTCATTGAAACAGGAAAGAACATGCAACAGAGTGGAATTGGTCCAGTAAGACAAATCTGTTTAGCACAATTGTGGTTTTCTGCACTTAAAAGCATCTATCGGCTTTTGTCCAAGGTTTGAATCTGACAGTTAAAAGGAATGAACGAATTGATCGTTCAAAGGAAAAATACTGGCCCACTTCAACTAGGAAACTGTAGAGGGAATGAGCTAACGCACAAGTCATAATCCTCCTTACAAATCTGATTAGGATTACATGAACATCATCATGTGCAAATCTGCTGACAGGGAGTTGAAATGGAATCCAGCCGAACTGTGACATGTGGTTTCCTGTTCCTGTTCAGGTACGCCTTCAGCCCCTTGGTGGATGAGGTGAGCGACGAAGAGGAGAAGGAACAGCTGATGAACGAAGCGTTTGGTAAGTCCCCGGGCAGGACCGGGCTGTTCCCTGTCTTCCTGAAACATCATTTGATACAGCCCTCGTCTTGATAGGTAAACAACTTTGACCCAGGTGTTACATGAACTTCCACAATGGTCCATGGGATGTCACTTGTCAAGACCCCAGCCACCGTTTCTGACAGGTGACAGTTCAATCAGCTGAGGGTCACATCTGTGTCTCTGAGCCTGTCTTCTCTTGTCTCTCTCCAGAAGGCGTGAAGATGCGGGGTCTGAAATCAGAGATGAATGGAACAGCCAAGCCAAACAAAGTGGTATGGCTTTCTATCTCCAAAACACAGGGATGAATAATACAGTATATTCTCTCCCAACTCAAATCTGACTTAAAGCTACAATCTGTAATTCAAGAAAGAAGATGAGGGATGTGGTTGAAGAAATGTTACCACTCAAATCATAGACAGAATTCTGGATATTTATATATCCAAAACCAGATTTTGGCTTTGATAAGATATCTTCGGCTTCAGTCATGAGGACAATGGAACAATGTCTTATCCTTATTTGCGTGTATATAACTGTACATCTGCTACATACATTGTGTGTCAGTTGAATCATGTTTAACTCTTGTATAGCATATCCATATTGCAAAGTCAAAATCACTGTTGACATTGGAGGTTGTTAAGGTTTGGAAGGGTACTATGTCAGATGATAGTAAATGCTTGGTCTTTTTCCAGGATGAGGATCTAAAATGGGTAGAAGAAAACATCCCCTCTTCAATGGCAGATGTGTAAGTGCTCACAGATTTAAGTAGTCATAATGGTCCCACTATGAGTTAAAGTGATAGGTCACCTAAATTTCAACATATCATCATCATATATGTTGTTCCTTATCCAAGGACCGACATCAACCCACACTTTGGTTCTGTTTATCAAGCCACTGTCACTAAATGCTAACTGATAGCAAAAAAATGTTTGTTGCAAAAAGTAAATCTCCCCCGTTTTAGCATCTTTTGAATTTCATGGCCAGATTATCTCAGTCAATTCAAACAAATCATAAAGCTCCACTTTCCTTTTCTAAGTTATTTTGCAATGATGATGTTAATAATGAACAGAAGTGTGTCCATAGACTCCTTTCAGTTTAAGGAACCAAATGATTTTGTAATTTGCATGAACTGTCCCTTTAACCGTACACCACATGGTAAACAGTAATATTCAGTAGTAAATCACATTTTCACAATTTGTATCTCTTCCCCACACAGTGCCCTCCCTCCCCTGCTGGATTCAGATGAGGTAAGACAACGTTCTCCCTAGTGGGACCAGCAGGGGGTGCCAGATACATGCTTTTTCCGTATCAGTAACCAGGGTTACGTCAGACTGTTTATCCCTCCCTCGCCTGTTATCTTGTCTGGTTGAACAATGAGGGGGTGAGGGTGGCGGGCCTTTTTGTCTCACCGTTGTTGTGGCTTTCCACCTCCGACTCCCCCTAAAAGCCACCATATGCAGGAAATTGACTGCAAGGGGGAATTGCAATGACAATTCAGAATGAGTCTTCTCCTCTCTCCCTCCCCTCCTCTCTCCCTCCCCTCGCTCAGACGACTTCTAACTGAAACAATGAATCTGTCAATCATTTTAGTGACATGACTTTAGTTTGGAATTCTACACATAAACATGATAAACACACATAAACACAGAAATAAGCCAGCCAGTGGAGACACTTAAACACTCTTTACATTAAATGACTGCTTTACCAGCAGCTGTGCATTCATACTGTGACAGAAAACCCTGTCATGGATACCCTACTACCCTGCAGGTTGCCACCAAGGGCCAGGGTACACGCTACTCGGTTGCCGGAGTTACAAAGAAACCATCATTTTCTCAAACAAAACCCAGACAAAGCTGTAATGTCAAACAGGACGTTTACTAAGAACAATCATCTTGACACATGCTACCAACATATAAATCATCTTTAGACATGTTACTTTTTCACACAAAGGCTGTGGTTGCTTCCGCCACTGTCCGCACTCACTGAGAAACGCGTGCAGCTCCCATGCAGTAGGTAGCCAATGAGACACACACACAAGCAAGTTGCAAGGTCTTGTCAGGTGCACGCAAAGCTACATATTGGATTGTCAGTGTATTCAAAGAAAACAGTACAATTAAAATAAATAAATAAATAAAAATCAGTTACATAGATCAGATTGAACTGCCATACATGTTTTTTTCCTTGCCATTATTTTGGCTATGTGCAATCATTATAACTGCTCTGCTATCTGTCCTTAGGAGACCATGACTACCAAATTTGAGATGTCCAAAATGGAGTAGATGACTTGAAGGAGAAGATGAGCACTGTAGTTTGTTTCCCAAAATGATGTCCTGGGTATGAAGGCTACTTTTTTTTCCCTTACTTATGAGCTTTGTAAGCGACATTTGTAAATACGATTGGATACAGTATGAGAGGAACAAGCAAATTACTTTTATTTCATTTTTTATTGCCTGTTTGTATTTATATTTTCATGGATATGCTTTCACTTTGAGATTATTTTACTACAAATGGTATCTTGCCTTTCACTGTTTACATATTGAAAGTACAAAATGTTATTAAATGCAATTTTTGTCTGAAAATCTCTATGCAGACTTATACCGAATCCAATGCAATCTTACATACTATCTTGCAATCCCCCACCACACACACACACACACACACACACACACACACACACACACACACACACGCATCCACTGTACATACTACCGTCCCTGCCTCACCCCTTTGTGTTTTCTATGAAAGCACCCATTAGTGTCATCTCACTGATCTGTGTCGCCAAATGCAGACTTTTAACAGTGACTGTGATCTAAACAGGTTAAATAAATTGTCCAGACAATAGTCACCACACTCAACTGCCTGAGGGCAGGACGGGATCCCACTCCGACACACTCCCAGTCCCACACAGGACTGTTGTTGATACTGTCTGCTCTCCTAGATAACCACCCAGCCATCTGGTCAGCAGCACAGCCTCTAGTCAGACCCCTGGCTGGTGTTCCTACTCCCACTACCTTGGTATTTACAGCAGTATTGTATTGCAGTTGTGTTATTATTGCCCAAATACTTTTAAGTACAGTATATAGGGAGTGTTTTGTTTGTTAATAAATGAATTCCTAACACACATGAAATTGATTATCACCATCATTTGTTCTGTCTGATTTGCCTTCCTATAGAACAACAATAATGTTCAGGTTTAGTTGTTTTCAATCAAGCACATTTAGCTGTGAATGTTCTACACCCTTCCATATGCAGATGGTACTGTTTTGTGGGTGCCATCTTGTAATACTGAGGGTTATTATCTTTAGCGCTTTTCATTTATGTCTTTAACCTTGACATTGTACTACATTGTTGGGTCAATATCTGTTATAATGTCCTCTTACTGTCTGTCCGCTGTGTTATCTCTCTAATAACATAATCCCAGAGCTTTGTCCTGAACAGAGAACAGTATGGTGGTGATTTTGTGGACAGTACAGTGTAATGCGCATTTCCAGAACAGTCGACATGTCACTGTACGTCAATGGGTAGTTGCTACTGTGGCAAACCTGACTCAAAACCAGCCATTTACTCAGAAGCACATCAATTGATGCAGTTTGGTATGAAATGTCAATATTCATAGCTAATACATAAAATCTAGCATTATGTAAAAGGGTGTTGGATTGGATTATCAATATGCAGATTAAGGACCAATAGCTTTGCTGTAATGCTTTCCTTAGTATAAGCAGTAATTTAAAGCAACATGTTTTATGAAAAATAGCCTCCACAATAACTAGTTTAGTTGTTAGATTTTAGTCTTTATTGTTCTATTTTTTGACAATGTGCTAGCAAACATGTGAACTTGACGAACGAAACATATCAATACAGCAGATCAGACTGCATTACAGTGAGAAGATGTGTTTAGAAAAAAAAACATTTGACTTAATATTTTATGGTGGTTTATTCATGTACACAAGATAACAGTCTAAAAACATTAATACAGAGATTAGAACACATTCCTTAATGAATCCACATAGGGGGAGAGGGCAGTCTTTAGGGCAGTCATTTCACAATGTGTTCCTTCCTGGTGCAGTTTGAAATATCTATTGGGAAAAACTACAAACAAAATGGCAATTGATATAAAACTAACAGTCTTTTTTTTATCCTGGCATGAGAGATCATAGAGATTAACATTTGACAAGGAGTGGAATGTCATTTTTTTTTCCGACAATATAAAATCTCACTAGAGGACAAGCAAAAAACATTTACATTGATGGAATGGTAAGCAAGAACTGCAGGCTGATTGATGACTGACTTATTGCTTTTGAGTATTTTTTTCATCTATATGGATTGCATCGCTCTCACCATGGTGAATCGTGGCGTAAACATGTGATTACTCCGTTTTGGGGGGGAAGGGGAATCAAAGCTCCTCGCTGAACGAATCCCATGCAGATCTAATCCTCTTTGTGTGGCGTCACACGTTTCCCGCCTTTTTTTCTGGTGAATGATAACAGAAAAGATTGAATATATTAAAATATATATTTTTAAAAAACATTCATAGAAAACGTTGTCATTAGTATAGTAGACATAGTGAAGACAGAGGACTTAGATCTTTAGTGAGTTGTTAGTTTTTTTTCTACTACGACAAATAACACAACACGAGTAGTACTACTTACTACGGGGCAAATTATCACACGACAGTTCCTGCTTAAGAACATACTGAGCCTCGAACATGAGGTGGAAGAACATCTTCAATAACCTGGAATCCTCAGTGGAAAAAAAGCTATGTAATGTTATTCCTGGAGAGCCTCAGTGACAGTTTGATTTGAATCATTTGGTTGACTCAACATTATTCCTTTGATCCACTTTCCCTTCTGTGATTGAGAGGCCCTGTTTTACACAATGACCTTCTATTGTGTGCTGTGACATGGATACCTTACAAGAATGAGAAGGTATTTCCCTAACTATTTACATGTGAACACACAACACAACATTTGAGTGTTCTTAAATGGATTTGGCAGTGTTGAAATCAAAGTAAGTGAATAGATTATTATCATGTTAGAATCATATATAACTACACTCCTCATATGGATTCCCTTCCATTTCAACCACCCAGAACCAGAGCCAACTGAAGGGGGAGGAAGGCCCTGCACTATAGTGAATGACAGCTCAATGACAATAACTTATATCAAATTCAGGGTAATTCCCATTGTTGGCAGAGTGTGAACACTTAAGACCATTGTCCAGATTGTTCTTCTCCTTCTCTAACTGCTCAGTAGCGGCTGCCATCACTGTTTGGACGATGGATGACGCAGCCTCATAGAACATCCTCTTCCGATCCTCCTCTTGGTTTTGTGGCTCAGCGTCGCCTCCCCCTGACTTAGAGTGGGACCCTCCATTTTGTGGAGGCCTATCCCCTTCAGTCTCTAACTCAAAACTAGCCCCTACTAGTTCTAATGTAGCCTGTGTAATGTCACCTTCATTTTTGTGAGGATCAAAGTCACAACCTGCTGCACACTCACCGCTTTGGGAAACTGCATTTCCCTTGCCGATGTTGAGGATCTTGGCGTCCTTCGTGGAGTTGGTTTTGTCCTGTTTCACCTCGTCTGTTGGTCCGTCCGTTTGGGGGCTGCCTTCATGATTGTGTGTGGAGTTCTCCTCGGATGTGCCGTTTGAGCACCCGTTCTCACCGTTGGTTTTCACCTCTGCTGCGGCCTCAGCCGGGGCTGCTGGCTCAGCTGAGTCGGCCTTCTCTGCCTCGGGAGTGGCAGGCTGCTTGGTCTCTTTGCCGGCACCCGTGTGCTCGTTGACCACCTGAGCCTCTCCCCCTTTGTCGTTGCTCTCGCTTGGGGCGGCATCTGCTGCTGCTTCCCCCGGCTGGCTGTCAGACGTGCCAGCTGGGGCCTCCTCTGTGTCCTTGGCCTCCCTGTCGGCTGCAGCCGCCTCCCCCTCCTTCTGAGCCCCTTCTCCCTGGTCCACGCTGGTGCTCTTCCCCTTTCGCAGGATGAAGTTCTTCAGTGACACGGCACGATTGAAATGTGTCCGCTTGGCCTTGGCCGACTTGGCTTGCTCTTTGCCAGCCTGCAGGTCCTCCGTCTGCTCCTGTTCAGTGGAGGCAGCGGCAGCCTCTGCACCTTCCTCCTCCCCGCCGCCGGCACTGTCTGATGCTGGCCTCTTGGATTTGGGAATGATGTGTTTCTTGAAGGAGGTCCAGATCTCGTTGGCGTGTTGGTCCACTGACTTAGCGCGCTGTGTTGTGGCAGCAGCGGCAGCACCTTTCTCCTCCTCCCCTTCTGCGCTTGTCTTCTCCTGTGACTCGCTATCTGCTTGGGCCTTGGATTCGTCTGCGTCTGCAGCATCCCCCTGGTCAGCTTCTGTGGCATTATCCTCCCCTTTGAGGTTGTCGGAGGAGTCCTTGTCGGTGCCCTTAGCAACTTTGCTGATCCCCACAACCGATGGATCTCTCTTCATCCCCTGGAATGTCCACGACCTCTTCAGTTTCCACCTTTTCTGCCCACTGAGCTCTGACTTTGAGTCTAATGTCCCTGTGTCACCTGGTGTGTCTCCAATGGCCCCCTCTGTTACCTCTGTGTCCTTAGCGTCCTCTGTGCTTTTCTTGTGACTCTTCTGGGCCATAAGCTTCTTAAAGGAATGCCAGCGTGTCATGTGTTTTGTGGTTTGGGAGGTGGGCTTCTGGGAATCTTCTGCAGCCGGCTGGTCTTCCGTTTGGTCCACTGTGACATTGCAGGCCTCCGGATCCTCCAACCTGTCCAGGGATTTGGACCGCACAGTCTTCTGGGGTTCTCCACTACCATCTTTTTTCTCTGTACTCCTGTGAGAGAAAATCCTGGCGACGGGTTTGCGGATGAGATCTCGAACGCTGGACTTGGCCCCCTGTTTTGGCTCAACGGCAGGCGGCTTTTGCTCTTGCGAGCCGTCATCGTTTTCCGGAGCCTTCTCAATGGCCTGGTCCTCAGCCCCAGCCTCGACTGCCCCGTCAGCTGCCTGCTCCTCTCCTTGGTCAGGGGCCTTCTGCTGCTCTGTTGCACCGTCCGCATTAGCCTCCTCGGCTCCTGTGCTCTGCTCTTTCTTCTTCCTCCCTCCCATGACTTTCCCCAGACCGCTTTTATTCAGGAAGGACTGGAGGAGGTTGTCAGACGCCGGTTTGACTTTGCTGTCGGCTGGCTGCTCTGTGCTTTGTGGGGCCTCTCCAGCAGGAGGCGCCTCTGCGGGTGTAGACACGACTGTCTCTGTGACCGTCTCATTATTGACAGTCTCATTATTGACAGTCTCATTATTGACTGTCTCATTATTGACAGGTTCATTGTTGACAGGTTCATTGTTGATAGTCTCTGAGTTGGTGGTCTCCACCTCTGATTTAGGCTCCGTGCCGCCGTCTTCCTGAACAGGCGCTGCACAGGTCTCTGTTGCCGCCATATTCGTTAAAACGGTGTCTGTGTAGTAATATTCCCCCCTTTTTCCTCAGTTGTTGAGATTAATTCCTCTTGTGCTTGACTGGACTGAGTTCATTGATATTGAGCTGACATGTATGGCAGTATTCCCATGCAGATTCCCTTTGGAGAGAACAGCCTCTGCATCGTATTCCGTTGATGAAAATGAGGGCCACGAATCTAGTGGGGGTAAAGAGAGGAGAGGGGATTTATTAAATACATCAACAACACAGACACTCATTGACATTGGTCTAGTCTCCAGACAGCCTACTCCAGACGCTGCATCACCACCACAGCAAAGGCCTGTTGAGGTTTAAAGCTGACACGTCTCGGCAAAGAACATAATGTAAGGCAGCAACTGTTATGTAAAATGTGATGGGCGTTTTGAGGAGAGGGGAAATGACATGTATGATCAGTGCAGTCAGAGAGAAGTAAACACAGAGCATCACATGCTCTAGATAATCTCATGTTGCCAGGGGGGGCTGACTCCTGTCACCTAGACTGCTGAGAGAGCACTGCTGTTCAGAAAAGTGGATCAGTGGTTTTGTTTAGTAATCGGCACCATTTGAAGGGTTTAACTCTGGTTTGTAGTATCCTCTGGATAATAAGCTGACATGCCTGATAGAATGATAATACGCAAAGACTCCAGAGGGGAGGGGAACAAAATGGCAAAAGACAAAATCGACTGAAAACACCCTAGTGGAAATGGACAATCATAAATATCTAGTGACCCACGTAAATATAAGATATGTAGTAGTAGGCTCATTTAAAACCAAGACATAGGGTATTGAAGAAATTAGTTCAAGAACCACTTTGATTTAACTGTTTACAGTTGCACCATAAATAAATGCTGTATTCACATACGCGACTGAAACAAAGAGCCCTGTTTTCTCTCGTCATGGTCCTTTATAAAGACTGAAAGCCCTCAGAGAAACTCTCAAAATACCCCTTTATTGCCATACTTTCCACCCACAGACACCCCTTTATCTCTCGTCATGTGCTGAGCACTGACCTTATTTTCCATCGTCGCTTATTTTGTAACGTAGCTAAATATTTTATCCATGGTTATTCTAAATGTATGTAGCTTAATACCGATTTGATGTTATCTCTATATCTTTCAATTGAGATTTTGAAATAATCTATTATCCCTCCCATCTAAAACCCCATAGGTGCACCTCATGATGTGGCTACATAGCCTACTTTGGCTTGGCTTATTCAATTAATCCAACGGACCGTGTGACTGCATGTGATATGACATGAGTAGGTAGGCTACAGAAACATACGTTGCAAAAGAACGTTCTTGTTTTTGAGGGCACGATGTTAATGACATATTTTAATCTGATTTCGCGGTGACTCCGTGCGCATGGAGAGCCTGGGTAGGGAGACGGGACCCAGCTCGTCTGTCCTGCCTGACAATCGCGCGCTTTAGCCTTTTTGTCCTCCTTTTCATTCGGCCACTCTTCCCTTTGTTATGCTAAACCAGCAGAGAAGGGTTTAAGAAGCCCCTGCGATCGAGCTTAGCTGTGAGCTCCAATCATGCGCTGCAGAAATAGACCATAATTCTAATGAGGGAGAGAGCGGGGAAAAAGCCAATGCAAATGCCCGAGACAGCAGGTGCCGTGCTTTTCAAACGCTCATTTGCATTGCTAATATGATTCACAAAGACACCACCCCCATTTTAGGCAAGGGACGCGTCTACTGAAATGTGTTTTTTTCCCCTACTGTTTTTCCTCTCGAAATATTTGGCCTATGGGTAAGGTAATTCAACCCGTTAATTAGGCCTAACCCATAATTACATAGGCCAACATGTTTTCTTAATTGCAGCCAAGGTTCAAATCGAACAATAGATTGTGGCCAATTGAGAAATCTATGTCGCCATAGCCTGCAACAGATAATTGCTTGGTTTACCAAGGCAAGTCATGTTGAAAATACATGCATCAAAGCCATCTAATCGATGAGAGACCAATACCACATTCATGGGGCAACACAAAGACGTGGTTAACACAATATGATTCATCATTGAGAAAAACAACACGGGCGCAAATGCATCCCTTGTCTGTGATGGTGAAGCTGCAGTCGCCTCTCGAAGCCTCTGTGCCCAAACCTAGGTCTCTTCAAATGTGTTACCTCATGAGAGAGATCAAATGTGTATCAGGGAATTGAGGTCCTACACGGCTCCGTTTAAATTTACACTTGAATGAATGTAATTCTAATGTGTGAGTCAGTCTAGCGAACGATGTGGAAGTTGAACAGTCTCGAGTCCTCGGGCATGGAATTCTCTCATCAAAATGTTTGGTAGCGCACAACTGTCTCCATACACAACTGACTATTAAACCAGATCGTTTCAATTCAGGTAAACGACACAGATTACTATTCCCATCTCCGAGGTACCCAGACTTGGACACATCGAAGCGCACGCATACACCATCAACAGTCTGCATGGTCCCGCTCCAAAATCAGCGTTGAGACCCTCCAACAAAAACAAGCTGTACCTCATCCAAGCGGTTCAACAATAGCCGTATTGTATCCATGAATGTAATGGTTAATTTGACCGTAAACGGAATTATAATTAGGTTATAATCAGTATAGGATTTTAAGACCGCATCTAAACAAGCAAGTAACAAACAAATAGTAAAATCAAAATGAATCATCTCCAAACCTGGTTTCGTGTGGTTCTAAATCCGTTTCTGCGTGCGAGAGAAAGGTAATAAGCTGCTCCAGACGGGAAAAGACGCTGAAACTAAATCCCCTCTCGCATCCTCCTGCCTCCGCCAACCAACCCAGTGTGGAGAATTGCGCGGGGACGTGAGGGTCGCGGCGGTATTAACAGGCGCGCAGCTGCGGCTCCGCAAATACACACCATCTATCTCACCCCGTTGCCCTTAGCAACCACGGAGACCCACCCCCTCCAACCCCCACCTCTCCCCACCCCACCCCCACCGCTAAGAGGGTTAGACCACTGGTCGAAATTGTTTCCCTCAATAATGTGCCCTCAGAGCGGAGAGTCACTTGCATTTCATTTGCGTAAAACGTTGCGATTTGCAATGCCGGGTCGGTGGCGCAAACTATGCGCGCTCAATTCACATGTTTTGATGATGAGCAGCGGTTGCTTTGTGTCGTCGTCTTGAACTCCTGTGAGTTGGAACAATGAGGCTTCTAGCACATGCAGGGTAGGAATGGAAACCTGGATGAGCTGCCTATTTAAATATCAATAATTTAATCTGCCATCATGCCCGCCAATGACATACTCTCTGTCTGAGGATATGCCCTGTATTCTAGAATCCGTTTGTTTCTAGCAGCCACCCTTGTCCTAATGCTACGTGACAGCGTTTGCCTTTGCAAACCGGCATTGTTTTGTGAGTCAGCCACGTGCTTGCCCATACAATGAGACTGCAAAAACGAAGACAAATGGAGGTGTATGGAGAAAAATATCTCAAAAATCCCATCTCTCTACCCTGAGGCAAACGGAGCAGAGGACGCTGGCGAAACATTGCGCTGAGGCAGTCTGACTGACTATTTGGATGCCAACATCATATTTGTCTGTGACTCTCTCTGTTTTAATATTGGATAAAAAAAATTGCCCCCTGGATAGAGTAAATTGTGCGCTGCACTGGAAAAGCATAGCTGCGTGATTAATATTTCATAAGACAGTGCATCTGCAAGGACTCGTCTCTCTCTCACTCTCTCTCTCTCTCTCTCTGAGCCTTCATTTCCTCGTGGAGGATGGCAGCATGCCTCTGTGGCTACTGACTGGCCCTGTGAGTCAGTCAGGACATGCAGGGTTTCTGGTTCAAAGCACAGAAACCCATGTTTACAGGCGATGTGGTCCAGCGACCTCCACAATTAGAATCCACAGAGCAGACATCCCAATTTAAATGAACATCCCTTGATGGAGTGACAGGCTGGGTCCTCTTTATGAATGATAGTTCTATTGAGCATATCCCCCTTGTGTCAGGGCACTCCACGGTGCGAAGTCATGTCCTTTTTTGGAGAGGGGGGTTTGCGTAGCAAATCACACAGATTAGAAAGGTGCTTCGTAAATACATTAGCCGAAGCAGGAAACTCAGAATGTCGCCAAAGTTTCACTTCATAAATCATTGGGGCAGTCACATCTGAGAAGGTGGATGGCGGTAGCCCTGTAATGGATGGAGTGTCTTCACGCTACACTTGTTACATGCCGCTGAACCTCTCTGCCTCCTCAACCTAGTCGGCTCAAAGGAACGACCTGCTGTTAACTATTTATTTTAGGGAGCCAATTAGTGTCAATTGTGTGGGCTCACCAGCTAGAACCCAACCTGTCCCCCCCCTCGTCCTCCCCCACCCTCTTTTCTGCCTCTGACCAGCTTGTGCAGGTTTGACGCGAACAAACGCGCCTGAAAGATTTCGTCATTCCTTCCTTCCTTCCCCTCCACCGCTGGCTTATCCAATTAGAGAACACATTATTT